>NC_068357.1:133505001-133805001 GCF_020536995.1 Dreissena polymorpha | reverse complement strand
TTCTGTTAATCAAATAATACAATAACAATTAATACATAATTTCATCCTTGAAGTACAAAACAACCAAATAAGTTTCAAAGTCACAAGCACAAATACTCTTTATAAAAATGTGTTATATACACATACAATTTTTTCCATTAAGACTCATTTTTAGCTCATCTATTTTTTGAAAAAAAATTATGAGCTAATGTCATCACCTTGGTGTCTGCGTCTGCGTTGGCGTTGGCGTCCGGTTAAGTTTTGCGTTTAGGTCCACTTTTCTCAGAAAGTATCAATGCTATTGCATTCAAACTTGGTACACTTACTATCATGAGGGGACTGGGCAGGCAAAGTTAGATAACTCTGGCGTGCATTTTGACAGAATTATGTGCCCTTTTTATACTTAGAAAATTGAACATTTTGGTTAAGTTTTGCGTTTAGGTCCACTTTTCTCAGTAAGTATCAATGCTATTGCATTCAAACTTGGTACACTTACTTACTATCATGAGGGGACTGGGCAGGCAAAGTTAGATAACTCTGGCGTGCATTTTGACAGAATTATGTGCCCTTTTTATACTTAGAAAATTGAAAATTTTGGTTAAGTTTTGTGTTTAGGTCCATTTTATTCCTTAAGCATCAAAGCTATTGCTTTCATACTTGCAACACTTACTAACTATCATAAGGGGACTGTGCAGGCAAAGTAATGTAACTCTGACTGGCATTTTGACAGAATTATGTGCCCTTTTTATACTTAGAAAATTGAAAATTTGATTAAGTTTTGTGTTTAGGTCCACTTTATTCCTACAGTATCAAAGCTATTGCTTTCATACTTGCAACACTTATGAACTATCATAAGGGGACCGTGCAGGCAAAGTTATGTAACTCTGACTGGCATTTGGACGGAATTATGGGCCCTTTATACTTAGAAAATTGAAAATTTGGTTAAGATTTATGTTTTGGTCCACTTAATACCCCTAAAGTATCATAGATATTGCTTTCATACTTGGAACACTCACAAACTATCATAAGGGTACAGTAAAAGGACAAGTTGCATAACTCTGGTTGTCATTGTTACGGAATTATGGCCCTTTTTTTACTTTTACTTTTAATATATGGTTAAATTTTGTGTTTCGATCCACTTTACTTCTTAAGTATCAAGGCTATTGCTTTCAAACTTCAAATTCTTTCATGCTATCACGAGGTTACTGTACCTGGCAAGTTGAATTTTACCTTGACCTTTGAATGACCTTGACTCTCAAGATCAAATTATTAAATTTTGCTAAAATTGCCATAACTTCTTTATTTATGATTAGATTTGATTGATACTTTGACGAAACTACTCTTACCTGACATACCACAATAGACTCCATCCAAACCATCGCCCGTGCCCTCCCCCCCTTCCCCTCCCTCCTCCCCCCCCCCCCCCTATTTTTTTTTTTTTTTTTTTTTTTTTTTAAGATCATCTCACAAATGACCACCACACCCTCACACTATACCCCCCCCACCCCCCCACCAATTTTTTTGTTTGATTTTTTTTTTTTTTTTTTTGTAAAAGTCATCTCACAAATTACCACCACACCCTCACACTATACCCCACCACCCCCCCAATTTGTTTTTTTAAAACGGTTATGTTTGAAATACCATTGCACCCAAAAAATACCCCCATCGCCCCCCCCCCCCCCCCCCCCCCCCCCCCGCCCCCGATTTTTTTTTTTTTTTTTTTTTTCGCTTTTTTGGAAGATAATGTAATAAATGTCCACAACCCCACACTATACACCCCTCTTCACTCCACCCCTCCCTCCTTTGTGATTGAAAATGACAGTCCCTTCACCTTTAAAAAGAAAATAGATGAGCAGTCTGCACCCGCAAGGCGGTGCTCTTGTGGCGGTGCTCTTGTTGATATTGTAATTACCCAAATTTATGTTGGTACTGCAGTTGAACTAATAAGGTTTTCATTTTATTTCCACCAGGGTAATCATCTTGGATATTATTTACTACAATTGCTTTAGATTCCTGCTTTATGACTAGGCCAGTGATCCATATATAACTTTCATTAATCTGTGATTTTCATGTTTGAACATTTTGGTTGTATACATGTTTAAGTCTTGTTGGTCTAAGTAAGATTTGGTTTTAAACAAATTTGGCCAGAGTTTGAGTTCCTTAATGATATATTGATATGATCCTGTCTAACATGGGGACAAGCTTGTAAGTGATATATATGACACATTTTCAAGTTTATATCACTTGCATAATACAAGGTTGTCTCTGGGAAAACCAGGATTTAATTCATGGGCGTAAAGTACGGTGTGCGGTTAATGTGGGACAATACATAATTATGCGTTAGGTTCTGTTTCCTTAGAGGGTGGCTCATATTGTTTTAAGCCCCAGTGCACTTAATAGTTCAGTGTATTTCAAAAGGGCATCAGTTCTATTTAAAGAAAATGAATTTCACTGAAAATAATTGAGTTTGTAAGAAATGCATTGAATTATTTTTATTTGTATTTATCAATATCAATAAATTTTTCTGTTCAGCTGGTATGAAAGAAGAATTCATTAGCTATATATGTGCACAAACTGTAAGATAAATTATTACAACAATCATAATTAAATACATATTTGTATGTAATATTGCTTCTTGGCCTTGGTGCATGTTTATCATATGAATATTATTTGCTTGAGAAGCGTAAGAGGTAGTTTAAGTTATCTTCTATCAATTTTGTGGCAAATGTAAAATATTTAACCTACAACATGTATACTAGAGTTTTTTTGAAGATTTGTTTTTAATTGTAATGACTGGCTTAAAATGTGTATGTATAAGTTAAAAAAAAAAGGACTTCAATGTAAGAGAGACCTTAATTAAATGATAGAAATGTGCAACATCTATAACACCTGTTAGTTAATTATTCTGTTTTTGTCGTAGACAATCATAAAAGAATGCCTTTTTGTGTAAACAAATAATAGGCTGTAAGGTTAAGGTTGCAATTATTGTTTAGGACAACTGTACATAACCAATATCATTGACACATTTATGGCTGCTTACTCAATAGTAAAACTGTCCCTTCAAGAATATGTGTTTATTCTGTTGTATGCTTCGTCTCTAGCCAAAGCATGAGTCCATCTTGTGTAAATGTCAATGTGCAAACTATATAAATTATGTATAATAAATACGTTTATAATAAAATGTACACATCAAAATAATTGTGTTTTGTTTTTGTGTCTTCCCTGAAAAGATGACATATGGATGTTTCTCTAAGTTTGTGTAATACTGTCGTTGATGATGAGCCTTTCAGACTGTGCAGTTGACTACTTAAATAGTACTCTGCTATCGTTGAAATCTATGCAAGAGTTAGAAGGCAAAATGAAGGTAGAGTTTGATTAACCACCTACTTGTTCATATAACCACATACTTGTTCCTATCGTATCTAAAATGCACATGTCACATCAGTGCTATCATATTTGATTCCATCGTACCCAACGTTCACGTGTCATCGGTTTACTATACTTGTTCTTAGCATATCTAACATGCACATGTCACATTTATGCCGTACCATTTGGGTCAAAAGTACAAATACGCCAACAGCTAAAAATAGATTTGTCACTGCGGTTCAATTTGGTCACCGCGACGATGTCTATTTTGTCATTGAGGTAACAATTTTTTTGTCACAGCGGTGACAAATTATGACTGTTGGTATATTTTTTATGCCTGCTGTTACATTTATTAGTTTGTGTCAGTTTTCAACCTATTATTTTCCCCGTAACAAACCAAGATTGTTTCAAGAAAATAATTAAATCTTTAACAATAGTTTAAAATAAAATCAATACGGATGAATAAGGATAGTTGATAAGTTTATTCATATGTTTTTTCATATTTTTTTGTCCTTTATTGATTTTTTTAAGTAAAACAATTTGAAATATAAATATTGACACCGCAGTATGGCAGATTTGCCGTTTTGCAAGACATTATTTTATTGGTCAGTTTGATTAAGCTCTTATCAAACTCTTTGGGTCAGACAAAGTATCACTGCAGTTACAAATATATTGCCCCATGGATAAATTTATTACCGCAGTGACACAATTGTCACCGCTGTAATATCTATTTTTAGCTGTTGGCCTATATGTACTTTTGACCCAAAGGGTACGTCATTCACATTGGTGTAACTGTACTTGTTCCTATTGTATCTAACATGCACATGTCCATCAGTGCTACCATACTTATTCCAATTATATCTAACATGAACATGTCACTTTGGTGTTACTGTTCTTGTTCCAATCATATTGAGCATGCACATGTCACATTGGTGCTACTGTACTTGTTCCAATCATATCTAACATGCACATGTCACATTGGTTCTACCATACTTGTTGGCGTCGCACTGAAGTATGTCTAGTATGTAATACGTTTTTTTTCGCTTATGGGAGGATAAGTTATTTTACGGATCAATGTATATATAAATTTGTTGTTAGCATATCTTGCATTGTGGTGATTTTTTGTGTGTAAATTAGTGTAAATAAGTACTGCATTTGTGCCTATTACATTTACTACAACATTTATAGCCAATAATGCAAAGCTAATTGTTTTAATTAATAACTGATCACAGGGACTGGGCAATAATAAAAGATCACAGGGACTGGGCATATACGCGAAGTGGTGAAACTTTCTGGTTTTGTATAAAAACAAAACTTCTTTGTTCCACTATCCTAGCAACCACCTAATTACTAATAAAGGCGCTATAGAGCGCGAAGCGCGACACGTATTATTAATTGTAATAATAAGTCTTGATGAAGTAAGCAGCCGCTTATCAATGAGGAGCACCATCACAGCACCCCAGTCTCATTACTATCAAGTCCTCATACAGGTTTTTTTTAAGAACCACATATAGAAGGCCGCAGGCCTGAACCGTATCTTGCCAGTGGTATGGACCCTTTGGTATGGACCTTTAACCCCGCTCACTATCCAGCGTTTAAACTTCCGGGTTTACATTTAAACCGACTATTAATAGCTTATTTATATCTTAGAAGATGATTTTTCAAGCGGTTCCGTAGTGTAGTGGTTACATGCTCGCTTCACTTGTGAGAGGTCCAAGGTTCGAGCCCCAGTAGACTCAAATTATTTTATTTGTGTTCTATGTTAACTTTTTGTTTCGATGTAGACATTTTAGTTTAAATAAATATGCTGTTTAATTGTAACCATTTTTTGTTTTTATTATGCCCATGAAATATATGTGTGAGAGGGTGGGGGGGGGTTCGTAAACACATTGAAACTTTTACAGTGTTTTTACATCAATGAGTACTCAACCCCTATCGTAAATGAGCAACGTAAGAATAAGTTCATAATCATCTCCCCTTGAAGTTGAGAAAAATATGAAATTACGCTTAAAACATGAAGCAGATTTTTTAAAACCTACACAGTTCTTTTCCATTAATGAAAACTGCACACGAATGCCAGTAAAAAAAAAAGGGAAACCAATGAAAATAAAATGAACTATAAAATATTTGGGGGTTACAACACAAAATCATAGATAATGGTTAATTGGGGGTGATAACACAACATCATAGATAATGGTTATTTGGGAGTTATAACTAAAGCATAGATAATGGTTATACCAGTATCTTTTTCTATATTGTTTAAAATAATCGGACAATATATTAATATTTACAGTAGAAAAAAATCGTTGCATGTAACTTCATTGAGTGCCTTTTACACTGAAATTAATTCCCGACTCCCTTTGATGCTTTGCATCAATATTTATCTTGTTCCTATCATATATTACATGTCACATTGGTGTTACGGTACTTGTTCCAATCATATCTAACAATCCAGTGTTCGACAATAAAGGGAGTCCGGTAGTTAGAGACTCGTGGAAATGAGACTCGGACTCCTTGTTTTTGTGTCAAGGAAGTCCGCCGGACACCTTCAAAATCATCTGTTAAGTATAAAAATATCCCTTCGTTTATGTATTCGTTTTGTAAAATCAGAATGTATGCACAAAGAGATTGCTACTCAGAATAGTCATTTTCGATCACTGTATATAAAAACTTTCAGTGTCATTTGTTTATTGTCACATTTAAATTGTATAATTTAATATTCACCCTCTACATACCGCAGAAGGTAGTTTTTATACCAAGTCATGACCTCACACTTCAACCACTGTTTGAGAGTTGCAAGCGTTTTTCTTAACATGGAAGATTATAGACATCTGGTCTATTGTTAGTGAGAAGTGTTCATTCAAAACTAAGTGATGCCGGAAGCATATAGAAAACAAAAACAATACCATCATTTGTACTATGCACTTACATAAGTATTTTTCTGTTTTCCTATGTAAAACCCTGTCTGGTCAACAAGTTTGTTGTCAGAAGATGCATTTTGTATACTTATTATTGTATTATTATGATGAAAATACTTTGTCAATTTTATAGTGAATGTTAGCAAAAAAAGAAAGAAATTCCATTTAAGAGTTTTAATCAAACGACTTGGAACCCAAAGGACCCCATTCTATTAAAACAAAACAACCTGTTCACAGTGCTCTGTCATAGCTTAAACGCACGTACTTAGCAAGAGTCTATATAAGATCACATGAGCACAACTTGCTTACAGTGAGCTTTTGTGGTTACTTTTTGCCGATTGTTAATCATCGTTCCTGCATTGTCCGTTGTCAAAATGTACATTGTTAACACTCTAGAGAATATATTTATTCTCAATATTCACGAAACATATTTTAAAAATTCGGTCTTAATGACAATTTGGTAAATTACAAAAACTGCGTTCAATAACTCTGTTGCTTTGTCAAAATGTTCTCAACTTTTCAGAAGTTACATGTTTACCCAATCCTCTCGAAACTTTATCAGAACGTTTTTTCTAATGGTATATCTGCTGAGTTTGAAAACGGTTCAGGTCTACTGAAAAATATCAGTACCAGTGGGCTAAGACATTTTCCTTATGTGGGTGTTATGAAACTTTGTGAACAATCCAGAAATCAAATGTTTTGCCAAATCATAACGAAGCTATCACAACAATTGTGCTCATGATATTTCAACAGAATTGAAAATTGCTTCAGTCCGTTCCAAAAGACGACTTAAGGTGAAAGTAGTTTAGAGAGTGATTATATAGAAGTCATTCTTGTTGATCGTTTGGCTCGTCCGAAGTTTTATAAAGTTTTTTTTTTAAATAATCATCTTGGTTGAAAAGTGGCCGTTCTCTGGGGGTTTCTTGTTTAATATATTTGGAGCAAACACTTTAAAAATGTCTTCTCTAAAACCGCAAGGCCAAGAGGTTTGGTTTTTGGCATGTATGATTGTGGGGGCATTGGTTTAATTGTAGGACGCTGGCTTAGGGATCTAGAGGTCCCGGGTTCGAATCCCGCCCTGGAACAATTCCACTGGAATTTCCTTGAGCAAGAAATTTATCCCACATCTGCTCCTCTCCACCCAGTTGCATAAATGGGTACCTGTGAGAGAAATAAGCCAATGTGCCGTTGCTGCATACTGCGCCAAGATGTTAACGGACGACTTATGACCCAGTGATATGGGGGAAAATTTAAAGCGCCCTTGAACGCACATCTTGAATGTGAAAAGGGCGCTATATAAATGTGATATAATAATTAATAAATAATCCTTTTATTCTGGTCACAAACTGTTCTACTACCCTTAAACATATTATGTATATATACATGTACTAGTAACATACAAATATTCATATTTAAACCGACTATGTTAATCCGGATTAGTACAAAGTATTTTTATTAGTACATCTTGCTTTTGGAGACCTAATAAATGTAAATGACAGTATATTTGGTATATTGCATTAAATTAAGTTAATTAGCCCCTCATACCCTCTGACGCACTTAGGATATATTTAATTACATGTATACTTTCGATAATAATTTATGTTCTAGTGTAATGTATAATAATTCATGTATGCATCGTTGTAACCAAACGATTTTAATTCTTTGCATAACTTTATTTTATATAATCATGAAATGTGTTTGGAAAGACTGTATCATGTATGCTTGCTTTGTCCACTTGGGCTTTTTGCCTTCTGGATTGATTGTTTAATAAACCATCTAAACCATATTTAAAAAAGTTTTCTCTCAAAAAGTTAGGGCAGGGAATTAGTTGTTGTTTAACAGCGTATTCTGGTCCTGTAACAACTATGTTAAAATCATCCCTCTTGGGTTATAATTGACCCTGCGTTACTTGTTTAATTAAGCAGTGCCAAGAGGCTTGTTATTTCGCATGTTTAGTTTTTATAGTAGTCCTCTGCTACAGTTGTTCAAATCATGCCCCCTTAGGTAAAAATTTGCCACAGCCAAGGAATGAAATTATTGATAAGACTTGTGTTGTTAATATCGATTACTTCAAAAATCTTCTTCTTTGAAACCGCAAGGGTCAAGATTGTCGTTGTTTTTTCCCTCAGATACTTGCGCTAAAAAATAGCTTTCGCTACACAGTGTCTAATCACTATATATAAACAATCATCACAATACCCGTAATTGTTTACACAAAGCACGTTTTACGGTCCCAACGCACTGAAGATGGGAACGACTGCGAATCAGTTGTGCGTAAATAACCCCATGCCATCGTGGCCACTAGCAATCGATATTGTTAGGGGATTTATTGCAGTTTGTTGGCTTTGTTTTATTATGTTAAAAATTATGGAGAAATAAATGGGCTGTTACAAACAATCTTGAGGATAAAAAAAACAAGCATATATGTAAATGCATTATAATTTTTTTTAAACTTACAATCATTAACTTAAATATTAATGGCATTTGTTAAATAATTTTGCAATCTTAAATAACAAATGACAACAAATATTGGACAGCAGTCACTAAGAACTTCGATCTGAAATCAAACATGAAAGACGAGTTATCAATTTATGGTAAACACGTGTTATTACCCCCCCCCCCCCTTATCACACACACACACACACACACGCACGCACGCGCGCACGCACGCACGCACGCACACACACACACAATGCGGTATATAAAAAGTGTCATATTTTTTGGACTACATGAAGTATGATCGGACTCCTAAATTCCAGAAGAAGAGAGTCCAAAGAACTCCTTACATAGAATAGTTAGTGTCGAACACTGTAACATGCACACGTCACATTGGTGCTACCATACTTGTTCCAATCATATATAAAATGCACGTGCCAAATTGTTGCTACCATACATGTTCCAATCATATATAACATGCACATGTCACATTGATGCTACTGTACTTGTTCCGATCATATCTTATATGCACATGTCACTTTGGTGTTACTGTACTTGATCCTATCATATCTAAAATGCACGTGTCACTTTGGTGTTACTGTACTTGATCCTATTGTCGCATAGATCGTCGTGACACAATAAACGTAAACAGAGTCCAATGTTGATTTCTTTACGTTTCATTTCTGCTTATTAACACAACACAATGGTGTCATAATGTTTGTCAAATACACGATACATGCGAAGCCCGCAACGGACCCAGCCCGCGAAAGCAAGCAATAATCGTCTTCTTTTTAATATAACCGCAAAATGTCCTTTCTACATAAAACATCTCGTTTAATACTGAAATACACACAAACATAAAATAATACTATTCCTTATAACATATTTGATTGGTCAAAGCGTTTTATTGACTACTCGTTGATTTCTAATTTGCTTGGTCAAAGAGTTCCTTTACAACTTGTTTCTTGCCGATTGGCTGCCCGCTAAAGCACTGTTCCAAAATGACACTCCCCGGGAATGGTGTAGCCAAATTATTCACGTGTTTACCCATTTATCGGATATTCCTTTCAGACATCCGATTTGACTACTTCTGGTGATAATAAGGTATTATTGTAATCGTCTTCATCGTATAGTTCAATGGATGTAAGAGATAATTTAATAAGATTAGGATTTCCGCGGCAGTACTTTGTACGTCTGGTGATAATAAGGTATTATTGTAATCGTCTTCATCGCATAGTTCAATGGATGTAAGAGATAATTTAATAAGATTAGAAATCCCGCGGCAGTACTCATGACTATTTTATCAACTTGGATACCTTGTTAAATACACGTCGCTGAGTAACAGATTCATTCGTCTAGAGTATCTTATTTTTGACCTTTCAAATTGTTGATTTAGTCTACTTTAACAATGAATGTAAAGGTATGTCTGGTTTTTACTTGCGAGAGATCTTAATTAAAAAAACAAAAATTTTCAAATCCTATAATCATGGCCAATATAAAACAAAGATTTATTATTAAATTTCCAAACTTCATTTATGTTATTATTGTTTCTAACATTCAAATATTTTCTTTATAGAACCCTTATTATTATGATATAAGATGTATCATAAATTACAACAGTTATTTTATTTATAAATATTAAATTATTGTTAAAAAACTTTTAATTTTTCTTACATTATTAAAACATCTATTTAATTTCTGAAATGCATACATGATTTAGTTATATTATTAACACATCTCTTGACAATTTCTGACATACAATTATGATAATTAATTTACTTTTAAATTCCTATCACGTTATTAATATTGTCTGTAACTAAATTTCTATCATCTTGTTATATTATATAACATAATATTTATCAATTAACAATATGTTATATGGATAATTAATTTATTTCTCTTTACTGATGCAATTAAATTTGTAATATTTTATTTAACATTATATGCTGTTACGTTACACTATTATATCTAACATGCACGTGCCACTTTGGTGTTACTACACTTGATCCTATCATATCTAACATGCACATGTCACATTGGTGTTAAGGTACTTTTCCTTTCATATCTAACATGCACATGTCACATCGGTGCTACCGTACTTGTTCCAATCATATCCGCAACATGCACATGTCACTTAGGTGTTACTGCACTTGTTCCTATCATATCTTACATGCACATGTCGCATTCGTGTTAAGGTACTTGTTCCGATCATATCTAACATGCACATGTCACATCGGTGCTACCGTACTTGTTCCAATCATATCCGCAAC
Source organism: Dreissena polymorpha (assembly GCF_020536995.1). Taxonomy (NCBI): domain Eukaryota; kingdom Metazoa; phylum Mollusca; class Bivalvia; order Myida; family Dreissenidae; genus Dreissena; species Dreissena polymorpha. The sequence continues at coordinate 133,794,032 of NC_068357.1, read as the reverse complement.
ATGCACATGCCACTTAGGTGTTACTGTACTTGTTCCACTCATATACCCAACATGCACATGACACATTGGTGTTACTGTACTTGTTCCAATCATATCTAACATTCACATTCACATAAGTGCTATCATATTTGTTTCTGTCGTACCTAACTTTCACATGTCACACCGGTGCTACCGTACTTGTTCCTATGTTATTTAACGTGCACATATTACATTGGTGGTACTGTTCTTGTTCCAATCATATCTAACATGCACATGTCACATTGGTTCTACCATACTTGTTCCTATCATATATTACATGCAAGTGTCACATTGGTGTTACCTGCATGTACTATATTTGTTTCAATCATATCTCACGTGCACATTCGATCCACATTGGTATTACTGTACTAGTTCCAATCCTATCTAACATGCACTTGTCACATTGGTGCTACTGTACTTGTTCCTATCGTATCTAGCATGAACATGTCACATTGGTGCTACCATACTTGTTCCAATCATATTAAACATGCACATGTCAAATTGGTGCTACCAGCATACTTGTTCCTATCACATCTAACATGCACATATCACATTGATGTTACTGTACTTGTTATCGTATCTAACATGCACATTTCACATCAGTGCTACCATACTTGTTCCAATATATCTAACATGAACACGTCACTTTGGTGTTACTGTACTTAATTTGTTCCTATCATATCTAACATGCACATGTCAATGCGGTGCTATCGTACTTGTTCCGATCATATCTAACCAATCATATCTAACATGCACATGTCCAACAGTGCTGCCGTACTTGTTCCTACAATATTTTACATGCACGTGCCACATTGGTGTAAATGAACTTGTTTTTATCTGACGAAATTTAAACATGTTATTGGACTGAATGTTTTGGTATACCAACAGCCGACTCTATTTTTAGATCAATGGGAATTCCGTTCAGTTGCTATTAATATTTACGCATAACACGTATAGGAAAACGCAAATTAAATCAAGTTACTTACTGTTAGGAACATAAAAAGCAAAATGCAGCCGACGGGAGATTTAGTTCCACAAAGTCGACCTTTGTACCAAGCTATTCATGGACCGGGTCAGGTAAGCTATCATGTATTTTGTCACGTATTTTCGTGTTTCCTTTTCAACATGTGAAAACTATTGCAATGGAAAGACCCCCGATAATGTTGAAGAACTTCAGGTCTAACCCTTTTGCCATTATGTATGTATGGACCAATGTAGATCTATATATTTGTACAATGTCATTACTTGGAAATAAAATATGTTTAAAGTAAAGTTTCCTTTCATTGCGAGTTCTCTTCCTACTTTCGTAATTAATTCAAAATATGTAAATATTCAAAATTCGTAAATAATTCAAAACTAAATTCCTGATAACATGGTTTATGACCCAATTGTTTTAATTTCTCAAAGCGAGATATATGAAGGTAAAAATTCTTTTATTTAGAGGGAGTGCTGTATCAGAAGAAGATATTAAAGACGACAGAAATTTCCTGATTTTGTCATGATTAAGCGAGACACTTCATAAATTACCATAATTGGTCCTTCTTTATCCCTTTATACACGTCTTTTTCTGGCCAGTCCTTTAATTGTGTATTAGTCTATACATAACCTGTAAACACCCATGAAGTAGGCCTACATGTTAATGGTGACTGTGTTGATGTGTGATGTAGAATTTGTGTCAGTGACGCTCGATTGGTCATTGTCGGCTCGGGTACTACTTAAATGTACCCCGGGTACTCTTCAGTATACTTAAATGTACCCCGGGAACGGTAAATATACTAACACATACCTGGGAATCATAACGCTAAATCGTTTGTTGTCGGCTATTTTTTTTTTTATTAAAAAAATAAATATGTTCATATTTATGTGAATATTCTGTAAAATAGCCTCTATATTATCGAAACTCCTACTTAAAAAGCATGTTGAGGAAATGTTTTTAAAAGAGAATTCTGTTTCATATTTCGTAGCGCGTTTTATGACATCAGATTTTGGGCTGGAATAATACTCGAGTACAGTCTAAACTGGCCAGGTATGTGTTCGTGTATTTTCCGTACCCGGGGTACATTTAAGTATACTTAAGAGTACCCGGGGTACATGTAATTAGTACCCGAGCCGACAATGACCAATCCAGCGTCAGTGACCTCTGAGTGAGCCATATTTTACAAATTTATTATAAAGAAACAATTGATTATTTGGCATTAAATTAAATTAAACAACGCTATGAAAATGCACAAATGAAGAGTGTCAAAATTTGTGCAAAGAATTGAATAAAAACTACAAGTACTTTAATCAAGAAAATTTGTAAAATATATTGACACTCAAAATAAGAAGTATGTATTTACTACTAAATCTGATGATGTCATCTTGTATCATTTCGTCGCAGAATGTTAACAAGCATTTATGTTGAAATCCGATGCGACATTGTGTGGCACTATTAGAAATGGAATCCCTTTCAGCCTCGTATTGGAATTCTACAAGTCATCTGACGTCGCGCTAATGTCAATTTTGGATTATTATGAAAAGGTTCTATTAAGTGCAAGAGCTTGGTTCGAAGATCAAAAGCATGACTCATGATGAAAGAATGAGAGTTGATATGAATGCAGGAGTAACAGGGTTGAAGGCGTATACAGTTTTAACTGTCTTTTTTCACGATACCCAGTATCGTATTTATATTTAGTGGTCTGAAATGTTCTGCTTCACAATTCTGTAAAGGCTTATTAAAAAAATTGCATCATAGCTACTTATTAATTTTATACATTCCTCATCGCATTTTGTAATCACCTAAAATTCTTTGTGCCACACACAAGAATCACAGTTCTTCTGGTAGTGGAATTTACAGCATTTCTCTTTCCAGCATTATACATTATGTTCAAGGTACTCTTAGATTGGTTGACTGTTTGAAGTGCTTTCCAAGCTTGGGTGTCATTGTTCCAAATTCCAATACTTAATAACTACAGTGGAACCAGGCACCCTCGGGTCCAGAGGAAATTCCATATTAGGGAAGATTCCGGTTTAGAGACGAAATTTACTGTTTTACTTTAAGAAGGTCAATTACATAGCCTAATGTGAAAAAAACACACTTTCAGCAAATTTCAATTGTTTATTTCGATATAACATTCATATTGCATCATATAAGAACATCACATGTCACTTAATCTGTTGATTCAATAGAAATTTGTCTTTTAAGCCCAAGTCTCACTATTGCCAGAAGAGCCTGGGTCCACCCTGGTTTGCTAACGCTGGTTGACCGACAAGAACTGGGATGATTTGTCAAAAAAATTTCAACGCCGTCACCATATTTCCCGGTGCTGCTCCGAGTGAAGCCGGTCAACAACCCGGCAGATTCCCAGTCAGCCGCGGACTAGCTACGTTTTATCCCGGTGAAGCCCTGGCAGTGCCCTGGTTGTCGCCGGTAATGCCCAGGTGGAGCCTCGGTGAAAGCCAGCAGCGTCCTGGCAGAGCCCGGTCTACGGAAACTCCGCCAGCTCTCACTGGCGCATTAGACCCCGGTATAATTGGGGTCGTCGCCTCCAATGCCCAGGCGGAGCCCCGATGAATGCCAGTGGTGTCCTGGTAGAGGGACGGTTTACCGATGTACCATAGTTTTACCGGAACTCTGCTGGCATTCACCTGGGCTCCTCCTGGGCACCACCGGCAACAAATGGGGCGTTGCCGTAGCTCTACCGGGGTCTGTATGGGCCCCTTTGGAGCTACGGCCCCATCCCAGTTCCCGGTGCCGTCCCGGTTGTTTCCGGTGCCGTGCTGGTTGTTGCCGGTCCTTCCCAGTGACTCCCAGTTCATCCTGGAGGTATTAAACATTTTAATACTTACCTGGTGGAGCCCTGGTTGTTCCCAGTCATCCCTGGTTCGTCCCCGGTGGAGCCCTTGTTCATCCCAGTAGAGCCCCAGTTCATCCCTGTAGATCACGGATCACGCACCGAGGCTCCACTGGCATCATAGTGAGACTGGGCCTTTAGGTAGTGAACAATGCAGATGGCTATGTATTCAACCCAGTCTGTCTTTCAGGTAGTGAACAATTCAGGTGTATGTATTCACTGCAGTCTGTCTTTTAGGTAATGAACAATGCAGATGGCTATGTATTCACTGCAGTCTGTCTTTTAGGTAATGAACAATGCCGGTGGCTATGTATTCACCATGGATGATATGGACAGATGCAGGCGGTTCCTTATCATGGGTACGGAAGGAGGCACATATTATGCGAAAGAAACAGATCTTAAAAGAGGAAATGTTCAGTGCATCGATCGGTAGGTGTGTCAGGAATAAATTTATCAGTCAAAGAGTGAGACAATGGTGTTCACAGTCGGTTACTCCAGCCTTAGACCCCCTCGCTATCCTATTGATTATTACAATTATCACTGCTTTCACATCCATTCTTGTGACATAATCATGTATTTATTATTATTTTTTCTAATTTTAAAACATCTATTATTTACCATTCAAGGTGTTAATCCTTGCTTTATTTAATTTTGCTAAAAAAAATTGTATTTGTGTCTTGTTTAGTTTATTTGTTTTGTGTCGATCTGTTTGACAGTTGGTTCTGTGTCTTAAATAAAGGACCACATGCCATAATAAGGTTTTGTCTGGCTGTGCTGCTCATCTTTCTGTAGTGCGTATGTGACTATACAATGCAGGCTTTTTCCGCCCTATGCCACGGGTCCGAAATTCGGCCCCATTCCTAATGCAAATCTGGTTGTTTTTTTCCCCAATTGAAAAAAAAAATTCCAATTCCAAAAAAAAAAAAATAATTTATTATTATTTTTTTTTACCTTAAAATATATAAGTTAACATGAACCGGTGTAGAAAGTAGAAAGTGTTGCATAATTAAATTATCTGTTGCCTTGAATTTGTTTTAAAAACTGTAAAATATGTTAATGATTATTTAAGACTTTCCTTATTTTTCTCAAAATCCGGCGCTTCACACGATTTTTTTCACCTCTAAAAAGGCCAGGCCTTTTCCCCAAATTCAGATTAAAAAACCTGCACTTATCACACATGTTCATAATACTTTGTAACATTTTAATACTAAGTTATCAAAATAGTCGTTATTTACCAGTTAACAGCTTCTTTGAAATATAAAAAACATTATTTACATGCGATAATTTTTCCCAATTGAGCCAATTTTGCGAATATTTTTTTTCCCAAAATGGGGGTTTTCACGACACGAAATTCCAAAAATTCCAGTGTGGCGTATTCCCAAAATGGAGCGGAAAAAGCCTGCAATGGTTGATATATGTGTGTCATAAAATAGTCAATAAACAATAATAGTACGCATGTCAAGATCCCTTAATTTGATTCCAAAGACAATGTTTGAGGTTTACTGCAACCATATCCTTTATGTTGTTCTTTATTTTACATAGTCAGTATCTGTTAATAGTTATTTTATTTAACTGTAAATTTGCTGTAAATGGTATATCTTTTATGTGCAAGCTTCTGAATTGCAGTTTAATCTCAGATGGAAGAGGAATAGAAGCTGTGGAAGCGATCCGTGACATAAGCATCAATCGACGCAATGTGCGTCAGAATTCCCTGCTGTATGCATATGCTATCTGTTGTCGATCAAACAACAAAGAAGTAAAGAAGCGAGCATACAGCTACTTGTCAGAGATATGCCGGATCCCGACTCATCTGTTCATGTTTATAAAGTTTTGTGAGGAGGAGAGCAGGGGAGAAGGGGAACCAGCTACTGGTACATATTTGTAATTTCAACAGTGCAGAATAAACGACCCAATCTATTGGGCTATATGGGATTTAGTTATGCCCCGCCTTTTGGGGGAATATGGCTTTGTACCTGTCCATTGGTTTGTCTGTCAGGTTTTTTTTTGAAGACCTTTTTGTTTCTGCATTATTTTCAATAGTGGTTCATATTACAGGTCAGTTTACTTAGGCAGCTGTCTTTAATTGTAAAATTTTCATAAGCAATTTTCTCCTAAAACATAAAAAAATTGTAGTTAAATAGTGTCTGTCATTAGGAAACACATAACTCTAAATTCTGAAAGGACACCTTAAAAAATTAGTCACTGAACATCTATATTTCAATTTCTTAACTTATCTTTAATTCACAGACAGCAGGAAGTGTCTTATAAATCTAGCATAGTTGATTAAAAATTTGGTTGAAAGATGACAAAAACATCAGTAAAAAATGACAACCGAATTTTGAAAAATTGACAACACCGTTAACATGCAATAAACGTACCTGCCAGTGGTGTATTCTGGAAGATATTCAGCTTTTTTGCTTTCTCTTTACATCTAAGAGAGTTTATGTTGAACAAGTTAACCCTACTACAAATTATCCTAACTTAAGCATCAAAATGGTGGCAATTAGTTCACGCCACTCTTTGTATACAAATAGAGTGTCCAATGTAAACAAACATGAACTCAACTTGTTATCTGCAGTTGCCTGCCCTTGACAATGTAAACAAACATGAACTCAACTTGTTATCTGCAGTTGCCTGCCCTTGACACTATATAACGTGTCGTACTTGCCAGAGTAAAGGAGTATGGGTACCAGACCACATGATGTTCAGAATTCTTAAAGCGTTTTATAATCAAGAATCTCCAGGGTGTGGTGCACATGATATGTACCCCAAAGTGATTGTCCTATAAGTTTATGGTATTTCCTGAATAAGAACAAAATGATCGGCCTTTACAATACAAATATTAAATAGGGATTTTTGTCTAAATTTTTGAAAAACAATCTGCGATTTGTGAATTTTATTGGCAAATTCTGCTGATGCAGATCTTAATCACTGATCTAGGGAGAGAACACTTTTAATAATACATATATGCAAATTGGACTTGCAAGAACAAAAATACAATTCTTGAATTTGAGTTAAAGTGGTCAAATGTCAAGGTCATTGGGGCTTGTCTAAAGATATTTGTTTCAACATGATGTTTGGTACATGAGAAAAGTAAGACGCCTATCAATTTAGCGTTCAACATTTCAAAGGTTAGGGTCAAGGGATTTTATTATGAAAAAATATTATTGCCTTAAGCCAGTTTGTTTGAGCATGATATCTGGAGAATGTTTTGACCTATGAGCATTCAAATTAATATGCTGCATGGCTCGACATGTTATCGGTATTCAAATTGTCCAGGAAAACCTAAATATTGGTACTGACAAGTAAAAAAATAATCAAGTCTGAACTTGGTCATCTAAGGGGAGTAGTTGTGTGGCGGCCCGGTTAGCTCAGTCGGGAGAGCACTTGCCCTGTAAGCGAGGTGTCCCAGGTTCGAGTCCCGGACTGGCCGCACAATTTTCTCCCCTTACGTGACCAAGTTCAGACCGTGACACTGGCAAACATGTTTTCCGCTCCGATATAAAATGGCAAGAAAATTTGTTGAAAAAATCCAGTGGTTTGTCTGGTCTTAACTTTTTTAACTTGATGTTGACATTTAACCTTAAAGCAAAAAGTATTAGAAGACTTAAACTCTATGCTGTATTGATAAAAAGGGAGATAAATTACATAGTTCAATTTACAAAAAGTTGAACACTTGCCGCAAGTTCCTTTATAGATAATGTGAGAACTGCATTTCACATGAAGCTTATTTGCGTTAGATTTTGTACATATATTGTTATAAGTGGACTCTAATTTCCAAGTTATAGTCAGTTTTGTTTGTTAATATATGTGTCTTGTTCTGAGAAAACTGGGCTTAATGCATGTGCGTAAAGTGCCGTCGCAGATTAGCCTGTGCAGTCCGCACAGGCTAATCAGGGACGACACTTTCCGCTTTTATGGTATTTTTAGTTTGAAGGAAGTCCCTTCTTACCATAAATGAAGTTTAAGTGAAAAGTGTCGTCCCTGATTAGCCTGTGCGGACTGCACAGGCTAATCTGGGACGGCACTTTACGCACATGCATTATGCCCAGTTTTCTCAGAACAAGACACAAATAAATATATTGTTATGCACAATAATTTATTGTTACACTATTAATGCATCTATTGCAATTGTAACAGGATTGTGGTGTATGATATAGTTAATTAATTATTAAGAATATCAGTCATTTTGTATCATTGGTTTGTGTTTATACTGATTAGGCACAATATAAGGACCTTCTTTTAGTTGACTATTTACAAAACAAACCAGTATGTTTTATGGCAATTTCGGGGCCGATATTCGGCCCCATTCCCCTCAAGAAAGAGTATATATTTTTCCCCATAGTTTTTTCCCCAATTTTGTAGAAAAAATCCCCTCCAAAAGTTTTTTTTTTTTTTAAAAAGAACTGTCAAATGATAAATATATATATCAAATTTATTTCATAAACAATTAACAAAGTATATAAATATAATTAATATGATTTTGAATAATTATAAAGAGTTATATTAAATTATTTTTTTCCAAATCAGATGACTTCACATGAATTTCATTTTTTTCCCAAAATGGCCAGGAAAAGGCCTGATGTATCTATTTGTTGATAAAAACATTCCAATTTGGTCCATTTTATTGTTTAAAAAAATCCCAAGTAGACTCAAAATGGCTAGGAAAACACTGTGCATGAAGGCTGAACTGTCTGAAACTAATGTTGAAAAAATTATTGATATATATTTAAGAAAAAGGACAGCGAAATTCAGCTGTGAACATTACATTCATACATACATGTGTATTCATATAATAAATATCATTACATATGAAAGAGTGAATTTTTAATTTTCCCCTTTTCCTAATAAACAACGTGTTTTTCCCCTTTGGACGGGCCCCGCCACCATTCACCTATAGGTGAAAACAACACTGCAAGCATATACAAATCTGTGTGTATATATGCATGTGCAGGAACTGGATGGGGTAGAGCCCACAAACGAGCAGTTGCCAAATGGTACACAAACTTCATCAACAATCCCGAGAAGTTGGCGCGTCTCGTTACCAAGTACAAGAACAGAGAGGGCTGGACACACAAAGACCTTCTGAGACTGGCCCATGTCAGCACTAAAGACCCTGTGGTTGGATTCATATTGAGGTAGAGAACAATTCATAAAAACATCAGTTTGGAAAACAAAACACAGTTATCATTGTAAAACCAGGGTGAACATTCTACTTGCCCTGTTTCAATTTGTTACTAAAATTTTGCTCAGTGAAACATGATTTTTGAAATACTGGCCTGTTAGTTTGACCTGATGCTGAGGTTATTTAAGGCTTTTGTGTTGTACCAGGTTTGCCTCTTGTTGCAACATGATGAGACTGTGCCACTGCATAGACACCCTATTGTTTTATCAGACTGTTTTAAATAGCTGCCAGTCTACATGTGGGGGAAATATGTATGTCAACATTCTTTATTTTCCTGCACAATGTCATAATGTTTAAATATTTCCTTCATTGCACAATATGTCTCTTTATTTTAGGTACATTGTCAAAGGCTATGCAAAGGCCCAGGAGATGTACATATGCAATACAGCTAGACAGACAGACGAAATAGCGCGTCTGGCCATGCTGGAGGGCGTCAACAACCTCATACAAGGCGTCGATCAAGCAAGCGCGACAACAGACCCCAACCAGCTATGTGAGCTCATTGAGAAGTACCAGCTAAACTGGGAACACTGTCCCTCTCAGTTGCTGCGGAGTCCTGAAGTGTGGCGGCAGTTACTGAAAAAGATGCCCATTGAGGCGATGGTGCGGAACCTTGGACGGATGACGGAGCTGAAGTTGTTTGAGGGAGAGGGTGGCCAGGAGTCGCTGGTAAATGTCAGATCTGGGGATGAATGGTCTAATATATGCCACTCGATGATGTATTTCACTTACTGCATTGACCCACCATTAAATACACCTGTAATCATTCTCTTAGCTGACTTATCAAAGGTTCACTGCACTGTTTCCTTAATATCTGTGTATTGAACACTGCTGAAAAATGTCTATCCATTCCAACCATAGTAAATGCCAGTAAACAGGGATCATAAAAAAACTCGGCCTCTAAGTTTAGAGTTAAAAGGGATAGTCAACTTTACAACATGAAGTACCATGAAAAAAAATGAAAAATAATTGTATCCACATTATTATACATGTATTAAGTTATCTAAAAACATGTAGCCATCACTTGGAAAAAAAATCATAGTTTTAATCTGGTTTCCATGTATGTAAAAGTTAGGTCCCCAGGTCAAATCTTCAAAAACCAACTTGTTACCACTCTAGAAAAAGATTTGTGACTTAATCTAGATGAAACTTCTTCACAATATCCATCTTAACATTTTCTGGGTTCAAATCTGGGTCACATGCATCAAATCAATCTTGATGAAACTTGGTCGGAATGTTTGTCATGACAATATCTCGGGCAAGTTTGAATATGGGTCACTTGCATCTTAAAACAAGGTAACCAGGTTTAATCTCATTCAAAATTCTTACCACTCTTGGGGCGACATTTATTACCTGAGCTTGATGAAACTTGGTCAGAATGTTTATTTTGACAGTTTCTAGACCAACTTGAATCTGGGTGATGTGTGTAAAAACTATGTCACCAGGTAATATATGGTCAGAATGTTTATTTTGACAGTTTCTAGACCAACTTGAATCTGGGTCATGTGTGCAAAAACTATGTCACCAGGTAAAATATGGTCAGAATGTTTATTTTGACAGTTTCTAGACCAACTTGAATCTGGGTCATGTGTGTAAAAACTATGTCACCTGGTAAAATATGGTCAGAATGTTTATTTTGACAGTTTCTAGACCAACTTGAATCTGGGTCATGTGTGTAAAAACTATGTCACCTGGTAAAATATGGTCAGAATGTTTATTTTGACAGTTTCTAGACCAACTTGAATCTGGGTCATGTGTGTAAAAACTATGTCACCAGGTAAAATAAAAACAAAACTTGTTGCCAATCTAGAGGCTACATTTCTCTCATGATGAAATTTTGTCAGATTGTCAGGGAATGTGTAATTGACACTCGTCTGTTAGTAATTGATTTCGCTTAAGTCACAAAATGGATATCCTCTTAAATTTGAACAATTGATATTTTTTGAATTTATTTTTTTGCTTTTAAACAAAAAATAAAAATTTAAAAATACTGGTAGCAGTTCCATACACATTTTAAATTCAATTATTAAAAAAATTAAATAAATGTAAAAACTTTGCGCACTATTTTTCAACTTCTAGATTTGGAAACCTTGATTATTCCAGACTTTTGACAACTGGAGCATTTCTGTCATCCTATCACAACCTGGATGTACAAAAGAACCACCAAGCTTTCATGCCATCTGTAATACTACTAAATGTACTTCCTTTTTAAATAGAACAACTAGTAATGTTGATGAATTGTAGCCTTTCTCTGGGAAACAGGGTTGTATGAATGTGCATAAAGTGTTGTCTCAGATTAGCCTGTGAAGTCTTCACAGGCTTATCAGGGAGAACACTTTCCTCATTACTCTATTTTCATTTAGAATTGAGTTCCTTTTAACAAATAATTGCATGAAAGCAGAATGTCTTGTCCCTGATAAGCCTGTGCGGACTGGGCACTTTACGCACATTCATTTGACCCAGTTTTAACAGAGCGTGACGTGTTTTCTTGTCAGGACCTAGTACTAGATAAGCTGCGCTCCATCAACACTGAGGCTGAAGTGCCGATGGAGGAGGAAGGTGATGGTGGAGAGGGTCCCAGTAGGGGCCGCAGGGTCAACTTCCTTCATCCTTTCAAGATCCTTCTGGCCCTTGAAGCATACAGGAAAGGTAGGCTTTGTACTTGTTTGAGAGACCCATTCTGTCAATAACAAACTGCACGGTGAGAAAAGAATGTTTCTGATTGAATCATGCAGGGTTTTAGACTCTGCGATAGAAGGAAAAAAAGGTCTCTTACATGTGGGATTTTTTTTTATACATTCCTCGACGAAGAAAAAGCGGTTATACTCTCTATTGATGTCTGTCTATCTGTGTGTCTGTAGACACAAACTTTTCAAACTTGTCTCAAGTAGATCTCCCGATATTTAAAAAATAGTTTGTGAACATTAGTTTGTTGGCGAATAACCCATGGCCGGAAGTTTAGATGCGTAGGGATTAAATTACAAGTGCGAAGCACGAGTGAACTGAAACCACACCTCTAAACTCCCGGCCGTGGGTTATTCGACAACAAACTATAACATACACGAATTATTTCGATTCTAACACGGTTTTTACTAAAGATTTATACAATGTATCTTATTTTTCTTGTGTACTATTTTATGTGAAGTTACGCCCATAAAAATAACTTTTGGCTGTTCTGTTGTCAGATCTCCGCCCTCAATTCATAAAATACTGGATTATTATGCTGGTGGAAAATGTATTGGCATGTTTTGTTTAGTTACAGCGCATGCTTTCAGTGTATAAGCTCCGCCCATAATTATAGCAGAATAACCCTTAGACGATTTTCTTCTTTGTTTATATGAAATTTGGCATGTGCCGTGTTAGAATAAAATATAACCTTTAAACATGATGCATTTTATTGAATAATTTGAAATGAAGTTGTGCAAGTACAAGTTTTATTATAATGGGTCAACATTGCTGAAGTTGTTGACCATTTTGAACTTTCTGTTACATAATTTACACAACTCCCTACATACATTTGTATTACAGTATGTGACTTTTGTGGGTATTTGTCCCTACTGTGACGAGCTCTAGTTTTGTTTCTCAGTTGATGAAAGTGGAAAGAAAGGTAAGCTGACCTGGACTCCTAACCAACAAATCGTGGACGCCCTTGACTCCGCCTTCTATCAGGCATTCTCCCAGGTCACACCTACTGGCAAGAACTACTATCTGGGTGTTGATGTCAGCGGATCTATGGGTGTGCCTGTACTCGGATCCAGGTAAACAACAAACAGGGTTCTCTATAGAAGAATCACTTTTTGTGCACATTGATCTTGTCTGCTTTTGGACAATTTTTAGTTGTGGTATATCAATAGAATGATACTATAGACACTTTTGAATACAAAAGGGCCTTGGGACTTAAGGCGCTCTGAGAAACATAGGAACTTAACTAATTTGGCTTGAAGTTTGAATTTAAGATGTTAACAATTACTTTCTTTGCTTTTTAAATTAGTAAGCTTTTTTGTTTTATCTCAAGTGACCAGGTTTCAAATTCTGTAGAGATTTCATGTGGACAAACAATTTGACCAATGTTCATGAAGATTGGACTAAGAATGTCACTTCTAGAGTGTTAACATTGTTTAACTATAGCAATATAAGGAAAACTGCCTGCCCCATGGTGGCCTTGTTTTTCAACAGACCGAAACCATTTTTTAAATTCAGACAAGATATAAGAAAAACCATCAAAACCAAGTTTCATGAAGATAAGACTTAGAATGTGATTTCTAGAGTGTTAACAAGGTTTTACAATAGCAGTGTATGGAAAACTGCCCCCTCTCTAGTGGTCATATTTTTCAACAAACTGAAACCAGCTTCAAACTGAGCCAAGATATCATAAGAGCAAATATTTTAACCAAGTTTAAGGAAGTTTTTTTTAAATTTGTTTATTCGACATAAATGTGACTTCAAGATTGTTAACAAAGTTTTACTATAGTGATATTAGGAAAATTGTTTCGCCCCTGAGGGCCATTTTTCAACAGACCATACCAATTTAAAACCCAGCTGAGATGTTTTAAGAACAAAATTCAATGTTCTGCCGCAGTTTCATGGAGATTGGTAATAAGTGACACTTATAGAGTGTTAACAAGGTTTGACTACATGTATAGCCATATCACAAAAACTGTCCCGTCCCCTTGTGGCAATAGTTTTCAACAGAATTGAACCATTTACAAACTCGGCCAAAAAATCATTGGAACAAATTGTCTGACCAAGCTTCATGAAGATTGGACTATAAATGTGACTTTAAGAGTGTAAACAAGGTTTTGCTGTAGTCATTTAAGAACAACTGCCCCGCCCCCTGCCTGCCATGTTTTTCAACGAAATTGAAATCAGTTTCTAACTCAGATATGAGATCATGAGAACAAATGTGATGACAATGTTTCATTGAAATTAGAAAATAAATATGACTTAAAGAGTGTTAACATTACAAGCCTTTTCTTCAATGTGACCTAGTGACCTAGTTTTTTACCCAACGTGACTCTTTTTCAAACTCTGCCATGATCATGTTATTGGGACAAATCTTCTGACCAAGTTTTAAGAAGATAATAAATAAAGCCGCTGGAATGTTTGCAACGCAAATGTTGACAACTCCACACTGACAAAAGGTGATCACAAAAGCTTACCATGAGTATGGTGTGCTCATGTGAGCAGAAAAAGGTATTAAAACATCACAGGTCAAGGCCACAGGGACTTGTAACAGGACAATTATTTCAACGCAATAAGTTGAGAATCCTTAAAGTAGGATCATATAAATTAGTATGCTGCTCTTAAAGAAAGGGCAACCCCTATAGAATTCGGGAAAATCTCCTAAAAGTGGCACATTTTGCTGACTATATTGTAGCGTGATCACATGTCAGATGGCAGCTGCTGCCATGATGATGACCACTGTGAGAACAGAGAAGAACTGTGAGATCAGAGGTAAGGTATGCTTGCTGGCTGTCCGGTAAGACATTGATCGTTCTTGATTAAAGTTTAACCCTTTCAAATGCTCAAAACTTATAATTCTCCTCTAAATGTAAGTTTTATTTCGTAAAAGGAAAATGACTAAATGTAGTCAAATACTGACTGCAAAAATCAGAGATTTTTTTTAAACCAAGTTTGTGCACATTTCCAAATAAATTTTGAATATTTTGGATATATAATGCTTTAAGTTATAGCAAACTCTTTCTACACTTTGGAGGGATATGTTATCTTGAACGTTAAAATAAGTCCTAACCATAAAGTGAAGATGTGCAAGACACCCTTTTCATTACCAGTGATCAATGTTTCCTTCAAGTATGTTGCCTTGAACTTTTATTGCAAACATTAAACTATGGCAAATTGTCTTAATTTAGGGAACACTTACACTGATTTAATGTTCACAAATGATTGTTGCATACTTTTTATGCCCCCTTTCGAAGAAAAGGGGGTATATAGTTTTCACACTGTATGTCAGTCTGTCTGTCAGTCAGTCACACTTTTTGTGTCCACTCTCTAATTCAAATAGTTTTCATCCGATCTTTACAAAACTTGGTCAAAAGTTGTATCTAGACAATATCTAGGTCAAGTTCGAATATGGGTCATGCCGGGTAAAAAAATAGGTCACGGGGTCGAAAAAACAAATCCAATGGAAGTAATAAGCTTTAATTGGACATAATTATCTGACCTGCCAAATTATATATTTTTGTTAAATAAATCAAAGCGGGGCAGTAGGCGGCATTGTGTTTCTGACAAACACATTGTGGTAAAAGTTCAAGGTCAAGGTCATCCTTCAAGGTCTAAGGTCAAAAATAAAAATCCAAGGGCAGTAATAAGCTTTAAAGGGAGATAATTATTCAATATAGAACATAGCAACTTGATATTTGGCATGCATGTGTATCACATGGAGCTGCACATTTTGAGTGGTGGATCTACAGTCATGGTAGTGGCTTTTAATTAGTTGCTACTAAAAATAGAGATTTGTTAGAGACAATTATTTTCAAGGGAACTAATTTATATAATTATAAATTTCAGACTATATATTTCCTTACCAAGAATTTAAGTTCTTTTCACAGTTACTGTACAGATTTTTTATTTTGATTATTTATAACTCAAAGGATTAATTTGTCAATGTTTTTTTTTTAATGATATAACTATCATTCCTTTCCTGTTGTAATTTGTGAACGGTAGGGTTCATTACATACCTGTGGACTTATGTCCATAGATACACAATGAACTCTGGCTATGATCTCTTTGATAAACCACTGGCCTTGGTTGTCAGCGATGTCTGATGGTCATTTTTGACTGTCTACAGACCCCCCCCCCTGGGTGGATTGGGAAAAAATCCAAGAGAAGTAATAAGCTTTAAAGGGAGATGATTTCTATACCTGTCAAATGATAAACAGAAATTTTATTTCAAAGCAGCGCAGTAGGGGGCATTGTGTTTCTGACGAACACATCTCTTGTTTTGGACAATTATGAAAATAAGTGATTAGAATTAAGCAAGAAACATTATTTACCTACACCTAAGTTTAAACAATTATTATGTTACTTTTTGTATGTAATGATCAGAACTTTATATGTAGTAACATAATGAAATATTTTATTTTATTTTACCCAGCAGAAAAGGATTGATGGTGTTTATATTGAAGGGGCCTATGTCAATGGCATCATAATGGTGCTTTTCTCATGGAGATCACACCTGTTTACTTTAGGTTTCTAAGGAAAATTTTGTGAAGTAGAACAACGACACTAATTTTTTTTAAAGTTTGCCAACAAATTCATGAATCATTTATTTTAGGTTTTTTATGTACTATCACTAAGAAAAATAAGGGCCAGTAGATATTATTGGCTAATTTATGGTAAATGTATTGTAAGTCTAAAACATTTTCTAATGGAATCTGATAAAAATGTGTAAGTTTTCCTAAAGTGGGTTGCAACAATCTGATTGTTTGTTTTAAACAGTCTAGTAGTGGTTGTTGGCAGTATTTTCCATGAATGTTTTTGTTTTGCTTGCGTACATTTTTCATATGGATTTTTTACTTATCTGTCTTTAACTTTATATTTTATTTGTTAGCATTCAGTGACCGCATGGTGCCACTTGAAATCAAGTGTGACGACAAGATGCAGACAGTACTGGACAAAATGAGAGACATGACTTTTGGCTCCACTGATTGTTCTGTACCCATGAAAGATGCAATCGAGAATAAGTGGAAAGATATCGATGTCTTTATGGTATTCACAGACTGTGAGACATGGTATGAGAAACAAAATTATGTAACATTTTTTAACCCAAGAACTCTCAGTTAAAATTTGTTTGCACAAGTGACCTTTAAAGAGGTGAAAAAAAGAGAAGAGCCAAATAAATAATAATAGCTTGCTTCCTAGCTTATATTTCTGAGAAATTAAACTTGTTGAGTGGGTTGTGATGGGATTTTCTTCCCTTAAGAAACATCTGAAATATGAGCCATGTTTTGCACCATAAGTGAAAGGACATTTCATATTTTTATGTCCCCCACTATAGTAGTGGGGGACATATTGTTTTTGCCCTGTCTGTTGGTCTGTTGGTTGGTTGGTTTGCGCCAACTTTTAACATTTGCAATAACTTTTGCAATATTGAAGATAGCAACTTGATATTTGGCATGCATATGTATCTCATGGAGCTGCACATTTTGAGTGGTAAAAGGTCAAGATCAAGGTCATCCTTCAAGGTCAAATATATGGGTCAAAATCGCTCATTTAATGTACACTTTTGCAATATTTCAATATTCAAGATAGCAACTTGATATTTGGCATGCATGTGTATCTCATGGAGCTGCACATTTTGAGTGGTGAAAGGTCAAGGTCATCCTTTTAAGGTCAGAGGTCAAATATATGTGGCCAAAATCGCTCATTTGATGAGTACTTTTGCAATATTGAAGATAGCAGCTTGATATTTGGCATGCATGTGTATCTTATGGAGCTGCACATTTTGAGTGGTGAAAGGTCAAGGTCATCCTTCAAGGTCAAATATATGGGTCAAAATTGCTCATGTAATGTCACTTCTGCAATATTGAAGCTAGCAATTTTATATTTGACATGCATGTGTATATCATGGAGCTGCACATTTTGAGTGGTGAAGGGTCAAGGTCAAGGTCATCATCCAAGGTCGAACGTCCTATACAGGGACATAGTGTTTCACAAACACATCTTGTTTTAAATGTAAACTTTTTTCGGTATCTGAAAATTGTTCTGCAAATAGAATTACAGTTGGACTTATCTTTTAGCAAATTAGTTTAAAACAGACAACTAATGTAAAAATTAAGTTAATCCATAAAATGATATCTCTCAATCAGTTATTCTTTATGAATGTTTTTTTATGATGTGAAAGAAACTTAAAAAGAATAAAGAACCCGTATCAGTTTTAATCTTTTATGCTTTAGGATTGGAAACGTCCACCCATGCCAGGCTTTGGTGGAGTACAGAAAATACTCGGGGAAACGAGATGTGAAACTGATTGTGTGTGGTATGACTGCTACAGAATTCACAATAGCTGACAAAGATGATAAATACATGCTGGACATCGCAGGATTTGACTCCTCCGCACCGGAGTTAATAGAACGGTTCTCACGTGGGGAAGTGTAGTGGTCTTTGTATTGATGGAATGGAGCATTTTGTTGTACCACTTTTTAGTGAAAGGAGGATGATAAACGTTTCTTTATTAAACAGAAACTAAGGAATAAAAAAGTCAATTTACAAAATGAAGACTTATTGTAGTGCAAATGTTACTGTTGAGGACTTAGGAAAATGTTCATATATGCATATATCATTTGGTGATTTCATATGCTTCACATATTTTAAATGTATAATACATGTATATAATAAATAACAACTGCACACATGTTGAATAACTTAGCGCAGAATATTCAAAGTGATGTTATATGACAGCACTCTAATCAGTAAAGCTTAATATTATTCAGTAATAAAAAATGGTTATGTTGAGGTATACGACTGTAATAATATTGAAAAATATTTACATTGAATTTTAATTGACATGTTTATGTGTACTTTTTAACCAGGTTTTCCGAAGGAAAAAACTGGTTATTAGATTGGAGAATGTCGGCGGGTGGGCGGGCGGGCGGAACAAGCTTTTCCGGACCATAACTTTGTCGTTCATTGTGAGATATTTAAATCATTTGGCACATTTGTTCACCATCATAAGGCGGTGTGTTGCGCGAAAGAATTACGTCGATATCTTCAAGCTCAAGGTCACACTTTGAGTTTAAAGGTCAAAAATGGCCAAAAATGAGCTTGTCCTGGCCATAACTATGTCATTCATTGTGAGATTTTAAAATCATTTGGCACATTTGTTCAACATCATTGGACGGTGTGTCGCGCGAAAGAATTACGTCAATATCTCCAAGGTCAAGGTCGCCACGACTCAAAATATATTGATTTTGAAACAATTGGGGTAAACAATCTGTAACGATGCACATTATGAGTTGGTCT
The DNA here is from genome assembly GCF_020536995.1 of Dreissena polymorpha. Classification (NCBI taxonomy): domain Eukaryota; kingdom Metazoa; phylum Mollusca; class Bivalvia; order Myida; family Dreissenidae; genus Dreissena; species Dreissena polymorpha. Next base: position 133,775,015 of record NC_068357.1, on the reverse strand, counting down.
CCCTTTATCAGACTTTTTGGTTTTGTGACAATTTTTTCCCTTTTTTTAACGTATATTGTTGTTTGATAATGAATGGTTTGTTAAATACATTACTCCTTTTTAGCTCACCTGTTACAAAGTGACACGGTGAGCCTATGTGATCGTGTGATGTCCGGCGTGCATGCATGTGTGTGTCCGTCAACAATTTTTTTGTGTAGACAGTAGAGGTCACAGTTTTTATCCAATCTTTATGAAATTTGGTCAGAATGTTTATCTTGATAAAATCTGGGTTGGGATTGTATTTGGGTCATCTGGGGTCAAAAACTAGGTCACTAGGTCAAATAATAGAAAAACCATGTGTAGACAATAGAGGTCACAGTTTTCATCCAATCTTTATGAAATTTGGTCAGAATGTTTATCTTGATGAAATCTGGATTGGGATCCTATTTGGGTCATCTGGGGTCAGAAACTAGGTCACTAGGTTAAATCATAGAAAAACCTTGTGTTGACAATAGAGGTCACAGTTTTCATCAGATCTTAATCAGGGTTCACACAGACCTTGAAAAGTGCTTATAAAAGCTGTGGAGTGCTTAAAAAGTGTTTATTTGCATATTAAAACTTAAAAAATGCTTAAAAGGTGTTTATTTTGGGCTTCAAAAGTGCTTGAAAAACATACCAAGGGTAAAAATATATAATTTCATATCTTTTCCATGAGTCCGATGTCGTAGTTTGTTTTCATTATTTATGACGGTTCTGATCTGTTCTTACTGGCAGGTACTGGATCGGTACAGGTTTTAGAACGTAAGGGAGGCAACTACTACTAATCTTCCGCCTATTGGTCTACTTCGAGTTTTTCTGTACGCATTATGCCATTACAGTGCTGACAAGTTGAAATATGCCAGCAAATAATTGCATTTTTCAGAAAGGATGGCTTATGATGTACCCTTGGGTTGTTGACAATGCCGATTCTAAAGCCAAAGCATCTTGTAAAGTATGCAGAAAAGATATAGAGATTGTTAGTATGGGGGAATCAGTATTGAAAAGCCACCAGAAGAGTGCATTTAGAACATTGAGAACACATATTCAATACAAATAACAGGTTTTGTTTTGGAAAGTGTAATGCCTTCGATCAAATACTATATCATAATGAAATCTCTTACTCTTGATTAAACAGTTGTTACTGTAGCAGGGTAGTGCAGACTGTTGTAAGTCACATAGAATGTTAAGCAAGAAGATACCAATTTAGCAAATGTTGTCAGTATTGGACACAGAATAATATACAGTTTTCAGTAGGTCGGACTAAAAAAGTGCTTGAATTTGGATTTTTACCTTGAAAAGTGTTTAAAAAGTGCTTGAATTTCATTGGAAAAATTTGTATGAACCCTGTTAATGAAATATGGTCAGAAAGTTTGTCTTGTTAAAATCTAGGTTGGGATTGAATTTGGGTCATCTAGGGTCAAAAACTAGGTCACTAGGTCAAAGTTAAAAAAACAACTTGTGTAGACAGTAGAGGTCACAGTTTTCATCCAATTTTAATAAAATTTGGCCAGAATGTTAATCTTTATGACATCTGGGTTGAGATTGTATTTGGGTCATCTTGGGTCAAAAACTAGGTCACTATGTCAAATCATAAAAAAAAACCTTGTGCAGACAATAGAGGTCACAGTTTCCATGAGATCTTTATAAAATGTTATCAGAATGTTTATCTTGATGAAATCTGGCTTGGGATTGTATGTGGGTCATCTGAGGTCATAAAGTAGGTCCCCTGGACAAATCATAGTAAAACTTCCTGTAGACGATAGAGGTCACAGTTTATCAGATCTTTATGAAATTTAGTCAGAATGTTTATCTTGATTGAATCTGGGTAGAGATTATATACAATTCAACTCAATTCCTAAAAATGAACTTATGCACTTTGATGACTTTCAATTTTTGACCACTTGTGCAACTTAATTTATTGATATGAACTATATGAGTTATCAAGTCAGCGGAATTATTTATACTATATATTCCGTGAATGAGAGATTTCATTACTTAACATACTAATATCTTTAGTTTATTTATGTTTTAGTGTACTATGTGAAGGTGAGCCGTAAACGTTTTGGGATTCTTTGAAGATGATGTGTGACATCTCATTTTATTCTGCATTATATTTGATTTAAAATGACCTAAATTAGATGTTACATTCAACAAACATTATGTATGTAACTCACAGTCATGCTAAGTTACCAACAATAATTCTGACCATTAACTTTGACTTAATCATTTTTGTGATGCAGCTATAGTCCTGAAATGTGGTTCATTTGTACTTCATGATATAGCTAGCCATAGTCTGATAGAATTTAAGTTGATGTAGCAAGGTAAGTCAGGTGAGCGATTCAGGGCCATCATGGCCCTCTTGTTTATTTGTTATTATATATTATGTAGTAACCACTACGTAATTAAATAGTTAAATGCTTTTGTTTGTATAAATATTAATTGCGAATGATGTAATTCTTGAAATTGTAGAACCTTTGTGTAGGTAACAATGCTTCCTTATTGCCTCCCATAGTTACTACAGCTTAGAATTTGTTATTGTGATTGTCATGTCATTTGCTACACAATTTCTTATTTCATCGTTGACAGTCTTATGAACTCTATATTCAAAGATTTTAAAATAAAAAACTGCAGCACCCTAGATAGTGAAGTTTCATAGCTTAAAACATGGCCACACTCCCATTCAGCATGAACGGCGTTGTAAAGACATCTGTAAAATATTTATCTGCAAACAGTAAGTGTAAGACTTAAGCTATTGCAAAAAATAAAAACCTTTACATGTATTTTTGAAGCTAATAAAACCTCATTACTTTAAGGACACAATTTGCATTTTTACAGTCTTTTATAATAACAATCGTATATAGATGGGTTTAGATCCAGAACGGCCGAAAACCAAAAAGGCCGCATTTGGGCTCTGTTGAACATTGTGATTCCCAGCTGTACCCCAACATTTACACTGTTTTGTCCATATCATTAGAGTGTGTAAGGAGTATCAGTGCCCTGGGACTTGTTATGAAAAAACTAAGATCATCAAATTGGTCAGGACATGTTGCCCGCTTTGTGCCTGCTTTCCATTCATAGGGACATTAACATTTGCAATGTCGTTCATGAGTTTGCTCGGAAGCATCCTTGGCGGATGGATCTTCCAGACATCATGTCTGAATCGTAGATTGTACCCAGTGATAGTTCTAAGAGATATATGAATTATCTAAGTGATCATTTCTAAGAAAGTACAAATGTCATAACATTAGTTGAATAGTTTTAAGAACATACCTGTGCATAGATTTTCTTGTATTGTTTTTGTTTCAAAATGACATAACATTTGATAGAACTTAAAATAAAGAGTGTTTGCTTAAAATATTTTTTTTATTTGACAGTTTTTGAACCACAAGACTCAACAAGGGGTACATAATATGATTACAACCAAGTTTGTTAAATATCCGCTCATCCAACAGGGTGACCTAGTAGGATATCCAACAAGGTTAAATAGGAAGTCCACCCATCTAACACTGTTAAAAAATTTCTGGTCATAAAGATTATGTCTCAAACCACTTTAGTGGTTTGAGAGACATTTGTTTTACCCCTGTTTGTCTGTGTGTCTGTCTGTCACACTTGATGTCTGTACTCAAGTTCTTGTTTGTTTAACATGCACTTTTATCATGCAAAATGCTGATTAGATAGCAGGAAATTGCATCATTTCAAGGTGCCATTTCAAACATTTTTTGACAAAAGGGAGGGGATACCCATACCACACCCCAGTTGAGCCCCCCCCCCCCCCCCCCCCACTGAAAAACTGCTGGATACGCCTTTGACCAAAAAGTCCCCAAAGCGTACCAAAAACGCCAAAAAATGAACCAAAAAGGCCTTAAAGTAATTATTGTTATTTTAGATTCAAATTGTGTTTACAAAGAAATACACATAAAACAAAATGGAATAAGACATAAAACAGGTTCATGTTTAAAGATTTTTCTTTTCTTTTTTTGTTGTGTAACCGGGTTGAAACATTCATTTCAATTATTCTGTTCTTTTGTTCTGTTTTAATGTTCTTATTTCCCATTATTTCATTGTGTTAACATGGTTTATTTATTAAGCTGTTATCCTGTGGCCAGTCTAAAGAATTAAAGTCAGTCAAGCATATGATTATGTCCAGTTTAGGTAATTGTCCAGTCAGGCTTGACCAGTGATTTTCCCACTCTTTCCTTTGTCTTCTGCAGCCAATTGTATAAATATGGATAACTTTAGCCAATCCAAAAGATAACCTTTGGTTAACTTTATCAGTTTTGGGATATGTTATCCAATGTGGTTATCTTATTGTATAAAATTGCAAGTCGCATTTGATATCTTTATCCGAATTGGTTAAAGTTAGCCAAACAAAAATAACCCACAATGCACATTTTATCTGGTTCCGGTAAAGAAGGTTTCGCGGAAAGTATCATTTCAGACGACACAATGGCCGAAACACTATCGATACGAAAGAAAAGGTCGGTCAACTTTTCGCACGAAGAAACTGCGCTTATTTGTGAAGGGGTTTTGAAATACGAGAAAAGGTTATCCAAGAAATTTTCAAGCGGATCAACACCTGTAACAAAGAAAATACAGGATGAGGCGTGGCCGTGAGCCGAAATTACACAAAAAAGTAAATTCCGTCGGTCGTGCATGTCGCACGATTGACGATGAAAAAGGTATGCGAATGCCAACATTGATATTTCTCGGTCATTTGTTAATACTTGATATGTAAATATATTTATCTATTCAGACTTAGATATCACTGAAATAGTTAAGTGTTAGTATTTCACAAAACGAAGTCGAAGATCAACGTCCATGCGCATACAATCATAGCGACGTACGAAACTCAATCCGTATAAAAAAATTTGAGACTATTATATAGAGTTTATGTATAATAACAAAAATATACAGAGCTTATTGTTTTTCTTTCATTTTAAGAAATGAACAATTTGCAATTTTTTCGTAAATAACTGATTAGTTTCAAATTGCGCGTGTGACTGATTGTAATGTGTTGCATGGATAAATAAGAAAATATGTTGCCGAGATAGAATAAGAAAGAATAGAATTATGTTATAAGTAATTTTACTTTGTGTTATTTATTTAGAAAAAATATCGGAAAATGGTGTCGAAGGCCAGAGAGTCGGTAACGATGGAGCGAAAAACGCCCGGCAGACGGGTGGCGGACATCCGATAAAAGCCCCCGACACGGTAACGATGTCGATCATCGAAACAATGAAGGACACGCCGTCCTTCAGTGGGATTCCGGGTGTCTCTTCATCCGAAACCACCATCGGTGTGTCACTACCTGTGTTCTCAATTATTTATTATTATATAAAAAAAACTATATCGATTATGAAAACTCCACTGCAATTGTAACTTATTAACCAGGTTTTCCGAAGGAAAAAACTGGTTATTAGATTGGCGAATGCGGGCGGGCTGGCGGGCGGGCGGAACAAGCTTCTCCGGGCCATAACTTTGTCGTTCATTGTGAGATTTTAAAATCTTTTGGCACATTTGTTAACCATCATTAGACGGTGTGTCGCGCGAAAAAATTACGTCAATATCTCCAAGGTCAAGGTCACACTTTGAGTTCAAAGGTAAAAAATAGCCATAAATGAGCTTGTCTGGGCTATAACTATGTCATTCATTATGAGATTTTAAAATCATTTGGCACATTTGTTCACCATCATGGGACGGTGTGTCGCACGAAAGAATCACGTCAATATCTCCAATGTCAAGGTCGCCGCGACTAAAAATAGATTTATTTTAAAACAAACTTACAAAGGGGGTTAATTTTGTTTGTTCATTTCAAAAGTTCAGTTTCAGTTGTCTCCCTTTATCAGATTTTTTTTCACAATGAAAACCTGGTTTTGTGACAATTTTGTCCCTTGTTTTTTAATACAGCACAAAATGGGTTATACCTAAATCAAAAACCACTGAAAAGACTGACACTGTCGAGAGCGAAATTGTTTGTTCGGTGCCAGCCTATATACATGTATCTAACTATTCTTACCTTTTATTCAATATTATATTCACATAAATCCATTTAATCCATACATAGTTTTGTTCCTGTTAGGTGCAGTTCGCAGCGCAACAGGATCTGCTCGAACTCGATGGTAATTAAATCCAATTTATCTTAATTTCCTTTGCAAGAAACAACACACATTCATTGTGCGACATGGTCGCTTACAAATCACTCTGTCACTGATGAAGCATTACACGCTTCTATGCATAGTATTTTCTAGAGTGTGTAGTCTTTTGGAAGAGTTCATTTTTTCGTAGGTTAAACGATAACAATATCATTAATGAAATCAAATTTAAATGGGAAAACTCTTAGACCTGAATTAGATTTAAAAAGCAACATACACACCGCAGATGTATGACGTAATAAATAAGATTTTGTAATTAAGTAATAATTACTTATTATTTATTAATAATTATGGCTAAAAAATGATATAAAGCACCTTTCAATAAATCAGGAAAGAGCAGACACTAAAGGAACTACAGATGGCATTTTATGCTGGTGCCATCGAAGTTCAAAACGAGAATATGCTTCTTATGAATACGCAGAGAGAGTTCTTTGAGGAGGGAAAGGTCCTGATAACACGTGTCAATTACAAGTTGTAAAGGACTGTGATGTGTTCATCCGTCTTCATCTGCAAATAGAGCTATTGATAAGAAGTATTACTCATTATTATTGTTATTAATATTTTTTATATTTTTGTTATAAATGTTTTTTATGTCCCCGGTAGGGTGGCATATAGCAGTTGAAATGTCCATCAGTCAGTATGTCAGTGTGTTTGTCAGTCTGTCCGTCCGTCCGACAAAAAACTTTAACGTTGGCCAAAACTTTTGCATTATTGAAGATAGGAACTTGATGTTTGGCATGCATGTGTATCTCATGAAGCTGCACATTTTGAGTGGTGGAAGTTCAAGGTCAAGGTCACCCTACAAGGTCAAACAAACAAACAAAATTCAAAAAGGCGTTCTCATGAAGCTGCAGATTTTGAGTGGTGGAAGTTCAAGGTCAAGGTCATCCTTCAAGGTCAAAGGTAATTTTTTTTTTCAAAGCGGCGCAATAGGGGGCATTGTTTTCCTGACGAACACATCTCTTGTAATATTCAATATTATTATTGATATTATAATTATTGTGCATTGCTTATTAATTTAATGCTATTTTTCATTGTTAATCTAGAGTTAAACAGTCTTTGAATTGTTAAGTAAAATATTTTTTACAAATTTATTGCACATAGTCAATATATTTTTTAAATGTATTCTTTGCATTGAATTATTTTCAAACCTGAAGTAGTTTGCAGTTATTGCATCCCTGATAGCCTGTCCGTCAGGGTTACCATCAAGCTGTTCACTTGGTGGAGGTTGAGCGTCTTCCTCCTCTGGAAATGCCTCCCTTTCACCCCATGCCTTGGCTAGATTGTGCAACACTACACATGCGATAATTATTTTTGATACTTTTGCTGGATTATTCGCACCCTAATGTTTAGAAAACATAATTTAACATATTGAAAATATATAGAGGATATTTGTTGGATTCGGTGGAATATCGAATTTAATTCACGAGTGATCATAGAAAACAATATTTTCACGAGTGGCGAAGCCACGAGTGAAAATATATATTTTCTATAATCACGCGTGAAATAAAATCGATATTCCATCGAATCCAACAAAATTTCTTTTTATTTTATGCTTTTTTTACCGTTTATTTACATTGTAAATGAGTTTAACTGGATAATTTTGCTGGATTAATGACGTCATTTCGTCGAAAAAATGACGTAATTTCACAGTTAAACAGCGAAAAATATCGATATTTGTCACTGTTATTTTTCATTTTTTAAAACAGTGGAATACCAATTTTATTTCACTGATATTTCTCTATAAACCACCGGAAAGCATAAAATAAAATAAGTTAATATAGTGCATATTTAATATATTTCATGATAAACATAAATGTTATGGTGTTTATTGACACATCACTTCTTAATAAATACCTCTCCATGAAGAACATGGCACCTCCGCTTTAGTACACCGAGTGCTCTTTTAATAGAGGATATTTGTTGGATTCGGTGGAATATCGAATTTATTTCACGAGTGATCATAGAAAACAATATTTTCGCCACGAGTGAAAATATATATTTTCTATCATCACGAGTGAAATAAAATCGATATTCCATCGAATCCAACAAATTTTCTTATTATTTTATGCTTTTTAAACCGTTTATTTACATTGTTAATGAGTTTAACTGGATAATTTTGCTGGATTTATGACGTCATTTCGTCTAAAATGACGTCATTTCACAGTAAAACAGTGAAAAATATCGATATTTGTCACTGTTATTTTTCACTGTATAAAACAGGGGAATGCCAATTTTATTTCACTGATATTTCTCTATAAACCACCGGAAAGCATAAAATAAATTACATTTCTCGTCTTCGCATGGGCGTCATTGTACATCTGTTGCTGTGGGGATCCTGGTGTAAATATTCTATAGTTACAATATTTATTTCAAACATTAACATTTAAATGAACTAAGACATGTTTTATAAGAAAAGATTCAGTACAATGTAAAGACCAGTAAATAGATAAGGTGTTTAACAGAGATGCACTCACCAGGATGCAGGTAAGGCGTCATCAGAAACTTCCTGCATGGGTAGGCACTGTCCCCCAACACAATTCCATCTTCCAAACCTTTGAACAGAACAATTTAACAACAATTGCAGAATGATCCACTTCTAAATATACATAATTTATTTTCACATCCATTTTGTTACAACAACCTTTCATAATTATAAATTTATAAATAAGAAACAGGAACATGCACAAAAATAAATGAAATCGCAGTAAAAATTAATCAATCCATTTTAGAATATGCTCTTACCATGATGATGGGCCTCCAAATAATCAGAGAGTGCTGAGGTTCTCAATACATGCGCATCTTGAGTACTTCGAGGCCATGTGGCATTTATGCTGGTGAATACACCTGAAATATGATTAAAAAGGATAAAATGTATGCAATTAAATTCTAGACGTTCCGGTATTCTAAATCATTCAAATAGAATGATAAATCTTACAATTAAAATGTAGCAAGAAAAAACATCTTTGTATTGAAAATTTCCTGTCTTCCTCTATAACACAATGGATCAGACTATATTTTAACCATGAAACAGACTTTATAAATCTTTATTTGGAATCGTTACGTCATTTGAATTGTGTACATGCGAGTTTTTGGGCGCAATATGCATAACACTGTGGAAGTTTGGACTTAAAGGACGTATGTTAACTATAAATGGGATTATAATAAATCGTACCAGATCGTAAGTAAGTGTTAAGGAATCTTTGATCTGGTGTGTAAAACAGCAGGATTCATAGACATATAAATAAATGGATTTATACAATGAAGGAATAATCAAACTTGAAGGTAAGATCTCAAATTATGTTTTGTGTACAAATAAATAAATACCACGATGATCGCACGTTGCCTGTACATGAACACTGTGGTAGTGCTTTCTGTTCCCATATTGCCCCTCGTGTTCATGGGGAGCAATGATGCGAACGTGCGTTCAGTCGATCGCCGAAATTACAGACGGAAATCCGGCGATTTTGAAAAAAATCTGTTTAGGTCAATCCGTGAAAAGTCGGACGTCTTTAAAAGTCGGACAGTTGACAGTAAAACACATAACAAAATATACAATAACCGACTTGAAATCCCCAGTAATATGCATTTAGTGACTCATGGCCATTCACTTTGAAAAATACATCTGCACAGTATGTGCCAATCTGAACGCATCGGACAGTGGGCTACACCACAGACGATCGCCGATATGGCGGAATTGTCCGAGGAGTCCCGATTGAGTATGTGCATCGACACCGTTTACGTAACACAAAACCAATGACGTGCCACACACAGGCTAATGACGATACGCATTGTTTCCAGAAAGGCGGGCAATTTGAATGCTAAGGTTCGTTCAGTGATTTTCATTGCGCAACGGCTACACGATTGTATATTCATTAAGATATTGATTGTTTTATTGTTTAAGGAGATAACATTTAATAGTTTTATGAAGAATATCCGAACATTTATTATGTATTTGACGAAATTAAAAGTGTCCGACATTTATTTCTACAGCACACGTAAAATACTGCTAGCTACATTCAAATTAATTCATTTTACTGTAAATAAATGAAGTTTGGTTCAATTACTGTTCCACAGTCCGAGATTTAACTACGCAAAAATAACTGTCCGAGTTTCAGCTACAGTGTGTCCGAGTTTCGACTACTCTGTCCGAGTCATAGCGATTCGCATCAAGCAACATTTTCATAATGTAAATCGCGGTGTTTTCACATAACATCAGCGATGTCACCAAAATTCGAAACTACACTCATTTGACATTATAAGGGGAGGTTATCCCCAAAACGACTCGTCGTAAGTTCTATATAATGATACAATTGTTTTGGGATATAGAGTTTTGTCCGACTTTTCACGGATTGACCCTAATAATTGATTTCTGTCTGACCGTCGTCGGGAATATAATTGTTTGGTCTTTCAGGTCACACAGTTCGTCCGTTACTCTGGTCACGACCCTTGAAACCGTGGCAATTTCCACCCCAAAAGTATCCCCTATTAATTGCAAAAAATTTCCGGAAGCAAAAAATCTCAATGTTATCAATATTTGCTGCCTCGGTGTCAAGGTTTGATTCCGTCCCGTTGGTTTCTCAAGTCTATGTCCGATCAGTCGTTCTATGCGGTCGATGTTGTCAGGTGTAAATCTAAATCGTCGTCGTATTTCTTCAGGGTCGTCAGTCTCCGTAAATCTGTAATTTCGTGGAAATTGTCTAGCGTTCGGTATGTCAATGTCAGCCATTTTTTCAGCGCGTTCTTCATTCGGATAAAGATAACAGAAGTCAAATACCTTGGCTAAATCTTATCCAAAACTTATCCAAATTGCGCGCCTGTTCGGATAACTTTTTTTATACAATCGCTAACCAAAAAAGATTTCCTAAAATTGAAGATAACCGAAAGTTATCCGCTGGATAAAAGCTATCCATGTTTATACAATTGGCTGCTGGTCACTTTCAACTTGGCCACAGAACTTTTCAGATCTACTTTTAAGAGTTGCCATTACTTCAAAATAAGGTTAGTTCTATTTCTACCTTTTGCATTTAACCTTTCTTGTTATGCCCCCCTTCGAAGAAGAGGTGGTATATTGCTTTGCTCATATATCTGTCGGTCGGTAGGTCGGTCGGTCCGTCCACCAGGTGGTTGTCAGACGATAACTCAAGAACGCTTGGGCCTAGGATCATGAAACTTCATAGGTACATTGATCATGACTTGCAGATGACCCCTATTGATTTTGAGGTCACTAGGTCAAAGGTCAAGGTCACGGTGACCCGAAATAGTAAAATGGTTTCCGGATGATAACTCAAGAACGCATACGCCTATGATCATGAAACTTCATGGGTAGATTGATCATGACTCGCAGATGACCCCTATCGATTTTGAGGTCACTAGGTCAAAGGTCAAGGTGACCCGAAATAGTAAAATGATTTTCGGATGATAATTCAAGAACGCATACGCATAGGATCATGAAACTTTATAGGTAGATTGATCATGACTCGCAGATGACCCCTATTGATTTTCAGGTCACTAGGACAAAGGTCAAGGTCACGGTGACCCGAAATAGTAAAATGATTTTCGGATGATAACTCAAGAACGCTTTTGCCTAGGATCATGACACTTCATAGGTATATTGATCGTGACTTGCAGATGACCCCCATTGATTTTCAGGTCACTAGGTCAAAGGTCAAGGTCACAGTGACAAAAGTTGTATTCACACAATGGCTGCCAGTACAACGGACAGCCCATATGGGGGGCATGCATGTTTTACAAACAGCCCTTGTATTTGCATTGAGTTGTATTTATGTTGTGAGTTGATATAACTCATATTTGCTAAGTAATGGGGTTAAATTCAGAAAAGCAGCATTGTCATCCTAACGTGCTAACGATTCTTATAATTCACAGTTTCCCATACTCTTCACATTTATAATCTTTTTTGCAGCATAAGCACAGCACCCGCAGAGATTGTAATCAAAGAGAGAGTTCCGTACACATTCCACAAACGGTAAGCGAGAACGAGAAAGCGTTGGGATATAATGTATTTGTATGTTTATGCTGTATATGTACGATTTGACATGTTACCAGATCTTTTATTTATATTTCATTGTAACGTGTTAAAGGCCACACATGATATGTTTTATATATTTGTTACTTTGCATACTGACATAATGTCTGATACCATGTTTATAATCTGCTTCAGTGACATGGAATTCATATAAATACACAAGAAACATATATTCGGGTGGTTGTTTTGAGCCGGGTACTGCCCGTTTATAGTTGTTTATGTTTAAATATACATTTACAATATATACAGTCGTGTACAAGCACAGTCACATAATTGATAAAACACAATGTACATTTACAAGCAAACATTTACCGACAATATACAGTCACACTTTACAAAATACAACATAATTACATAATAATATTGTTAAACATTTGAAATCTTTTATTTTATTAAATCAAAATGGAGTACGACATAAAACATGTATGAAGTTTTTTATTTTCTGTATTAAAAATATACATTTACAAGAAAATTTAGACAATATACAGTCAACGTGACAAAAATCAACATAATTTAAACTACATAATAAATTAAGCATGTACATTACGCCAGCACAACGCCGTACACTTGACCGACCTTTGTCAGGAACTCGGAAGTGATGCATTCTTTCGACTCATACTTGTCCAAGAGGGACACCAGAAATTCTGGACCTTTGCAGATCGCGTTGTGGTGATCGGTGTAGGTCGCTGCCTTCAACAGGCATCCTCGCCATTTTGGATTCTTGTCTCAGATGTGGAGCCAGTCGGTAAAAACCGACACTGCTAACGGCTTTTGCATTCAGGCGGTTGTGGTATCCTGGAAATATAATATATCAAAACAAATTTGTATGTACCCGGTATATTAACAAAAATAATTGAATCATTTAATTAAATTATATATATATAATTATAATAATAAATGGAAAGTGGTCATATATTATTTTGTTTTTATTCACCCTCAAGGTCATTGTTTGAACGGATGTCCTGTCGCGTGTCGCGTCTGTCGTTGCCCTCAGTTTCTGCGTCTCGAAGGCACGTGGTATTGTTGGAGCGGGAAGGAACTGCAGGGCCATCAGCATGCGAATGAACTTGAATACGCCTCCGCGACGTCTGTACACGTCAGCCAGGCTCTCCTGCTGAACCCGTCTCCACACTGCCTGACTCCAATGGAAGGCGCAGCCCTTCATATCCCGGCCTGGAAATACTTCCCGAACAACGTTCCAGACGGCCGAAAAAAAAAGTTTGAGTTACAAACATCAAAATTGTAATATAGAGTTGTGCATGAAGAGTTTAGTAGTACTTGACACTGACTTGACCTTCGTTGCGATTCTGCTCCTCTTCTGGACGAAGTGAGCCTCTCTGGCTGACGGTGACTGGGCAAAGTACAGCTTTGCTGCGAGAGAGCATCGCCAGGTCACTGTCCCCGACTTCTTGTTGTCAGTCTGAAACAAATGATATAACAATATCTGCTAATTACAATGAAAGTCATAATTAAAAGTTATGTTGTAGTTATTAAAGATAAATATCCGAAATAATAATTAACACCTTTTAAGAAACATGTTCCTTTATGGTAATACGCGTAACCTAGGTTTAAAACGATGTCCTTGCTGGCTGCCACGCTCTATTATGGTGTAGGTGACGCCCTGGTCCTGGAGGATTGTCTCTGACAGCGCCGCGTTGAAGCTGTCCGCTTGGATGGATTCGACTACGTCTGTAATGTCGAACTCCCATGCCGGTGGAGTTCATGTCGCAATCGGTGCGATCGTCGGCAGACAGAGTTGTCGAGTCCATAACCGGTTTGGCAGATGGGTCGAAGTCGTCAATCTGAAACACGGTTTAAACAAATTGTTGCAAGAAGGCAACATCTTTTAGATACGACAACATTAATTCATATTTCGATACGATAGTCACATCATACGACATCATGTTAACATAGACAATTTTAATAACCTCGTCATGAGTCATATGCATGTCGACTACTGTACAGTGTCGTCTGCGAATGGATCAACCACTCCGTTGTCGTTGACCGGGTCGGCAAAAGGGTCGAGGTCATCCGTCTGAAACGCATTTTAAACGTATTTAAACCGATTGTTGCGAAAAAAGCGAAGGTCGCACTTCGTTTAGTGTAGAAGAATTAATTTTCATTGCTTATAATGCTGTCTTACTTTTAAGGTGAAAAAATCATGGTCCGATGTATCGTATTCACAACATACTTCATATAATTTATATTAACATTGTGCCATGTGAACACGACATGCACTATCAAAATTTCGTTTTTCGATCTAAGTGATTTTTTTTTAAGTAACGATGATATTATTATATAACTAGTATTAAAGGGGCCGTCCAACAGATTTTTGCTTGTATCAAAGATTGTCATTAACTGCTTTAAATGCTTTATATTGATAAATTTAAACATTTGAACTAAAAATCTCCAATTAAAAAGAAGAATACAATTTAAAAAAGAAGAAAAAACGTTCACCTCCACAGGGCTCGAACCACTGACCCCTAGAGTCATGGAAGCTCGGAGGAAAATGTCTCCAAACTATACCACTCGACCATCCAAGCTCACGTCAAATAAGGTGGTATTTTTAGCTATATAAACAATCCTCGTAGTTTCCCAAAATATCGATTTGCGTCGAACGACGCTTAAATCTGTTGGGCAGTCCCTTTAAATCTTAGGAACTATTAAATCGCTGTCGCCATAGACACTTCGTACTGGTTTATCACAGGAAACGGACTCGAGATTGACTCAATCGGCCTAAGGTGTTCGGTGCAATTGAGCTAACATACATAGGTTTAAACTAAATATCAAGTCAAAACATGCGCACAAGCCTCGTCAGATTACAAAAATAATATCACTTACTCTTATCGCTAGGGCGGGCATTTCGTTGTCAAGCTACAAACAGATCCTCATATAATATATTATGTACTTAATTCTATATGTTACATACATTCAATATTTGTCTTTAACGCCGGTCGAGTTGATATTTCTCACAACAATTCGGTTATCTCAACTTACCAGAATTGATCAGTATTCGTCAGATACATTCTAAAGCTTAACTCTTCCATACCGATTTTCGCAAAATTGTGCCAAAATATACCAAAAGCATCAAAAATACGAAACCTAATCATGTACATAACGGAATCATCAAAACTGTTATTAACCTGTGACGTATACACGCTTTGGGTCACGTGAGCGCCATTTTCACGTGATTTCCACTTCCGCGCTTTTCAAAACAAAGCAGAACTTCTAAATAACAGGTGTTTGGTGCGTGGCCAAGTCACTTAAACACTATCAATATGTCATAAAACAACATTTTTCATCATTTTGTCAAAAACGTTCTGATATATATATATATATATATATATATATATATATATATATATATATATATATATATATATATATATATATATATATACATACATACAAGTTAGGTATCTCTTGACACAGGAAAATAACCTACATCAACATGTTTATGCCATTAAGTGCCTAATGGCGACCGATTTTCTTAGACTATGTACCATTTTGTTGGGAAAGGTTGCCTCGTGACGAAAAATGACCACGTAGAAATGCCAGGTCGGCTCTCGTCTGACCGAACGTTCAGTGCCGATTTTTACAAGAGTAAAACTATTGAAATATCCCAGATATGGAACATAATCCACATTGGTACAAGAAACAAATACAAATGTACGAGTTTATCAACTTACAGCCTATAAACTGTTGCAACAATGCTCAAATGCCTCCAAAAAAAGAAGGACAAGGGTAACCTTCAAAAGGATAACATAAACACTGTTAAAAATAAAAAGAGGAAAAATGCGCAGGTGTCTCCTGACATTTTGAATGTGAATTCATTTCCGGAAAAGCGACCTGATTCCCGTGTACCACCAAGTAACACAATGTCGTCGCAACAGCAACCAGGATTCTTTCAACCTATGAACATGTCTTCTATGTGTAATATGAATAGTTATCAGACTCAACCCGGAGTTTTCTATACACCTCAGCACGTAATACGCCGCACAACACCCAATACGTAAATGCGTCCCCCACCGTTGCAATCGAGTGCTCCCCAAGTCAATAACGCTTACAATGACACTTTTCATAAGTCTGTGCTTGATCAATTGATGTCTTTAGATCATCGTGACGTCTAAATAAATTGGATTCCATGGAAAAACAATTATCTACCCTTACTACTAAATTAGGCAACACCCTTGAATGCAAAGTCAAAGACGTTGATACACGAGTGAAGTAGGTAGAAGTGAGCCGCGCGTTTGACTCCCAAACATGCGAGGATCTTAAATCCAAAAACGCTGAATTAAACAAAGACCTTCAGGCGGAACGAGCTAAAGTTGCAGAACTAGCTTCTGATTTCAAAACTTTAAACTCGGTATCAGATGATATTGAGGACCTACGTGCGCGTTCCATGAGATGCAATTTATTATTTCACGATTTTCCGGAGGAAAAGTCCCCTGCAGCGAGGAAG
Organism: Dreissena polymorpha; assembly: GCF_020536995.1. NCBI lineage: Eukaryota > Metazoa > Mollusca > Bivalvia > Myida > Dreissenidae > Dreissena > Dreissena polymorpha. The sequence goes on along the minus strand of NC_068357.1, from coordinate 133,758,337 downwards.
TCGGAAGATTGTGCTAAGCTTGTGCTTGACTATTTGAACGATAAACTTGAAATCGCACGTGCCCATGAAAATATTAAAATTGAGCGAGCGCACAGGCTTGGTGCAAAATACGATTTTCGCAAATCGAGACAAGTCGTTGTTATGTTAAACCACTACCACTACAAGCTTCTTGTGAAACAAAAAGCACAAGAGGCGAGGAAGAAATATTATGACTCTATCAATTCAACCTCTGGTGTTAAGGTGCCACAATCCGCAGGTGCCGAAAAATCGCAAACATGCGGTGATTTGCCGCCGGAAACCTCTTTAGCTTACGGGGAACCGATGGATGATGTTCCACCGACGGAACCAACCAAACCGATGATCAGTGTCAGCGATAAATTTCCGAAGTCGATTCAGGCCCGCAGAAAAATACTACTTACGGTCATGGTAAGCGCAAAGAAGGATGGTAAAGCAGCATACTTGTCATATGATAAACTTTATATTGACAATAGAATGTACACTGTTGATACGGTGCACAAAGCAGATTATAGCATTAGTTAGGAACCTGATCAGAGACAGTTATCGTTCCTTTTATGGAATGTGCATGGTTTAGGTGTAAAATTACAAGACTCAGACTTTTTAAATTATGTTTGTGATTTTAATGTGTTGCTATTAAATGAAACTTGTAATGCTTCTAGCAAAAACGTTAGTATTGGCGGTTATGATTGCTTTAATTGCCCCCGTCCGAAATCTAACAGTAAAGCTATAAGATTAAGCGGAGGGGTTATTGTGTATTATAAAAGCTGCTACACAAATTATTTTTACCTAATAAACATTGATAATAAAGGATTAATCTGGTTTAAACTTGATAAACAGTTCTTACAATTTGCTGAAGATGCCTATTTTTGCGTTTGTTATATTCCTCCGGAAGATTCGGCGGTATATAGAAATGCAAATTCTGTTTTGTATGATTTTGATTTTTATGAATGTCTAAATACTGAAATACCAAAATATTGTGATAAAGTTAATACTAGGTGACCTGAATAGTCGCACGAGAAATTTACCAGATTATATTACTGACCTAAATCTTGAAAGATATGAAGCTTTACCCGAGTCCGTTATGTCTGGAGCGGATTTACCTGCACGTAAAAATCATGACATAGAACAGTGTCTAGCCTGGTAGATATTGTAATTTCTAATATAGCATGTTATGATGATATCTCTAATATGTGTGTTATAGATACAATTAATGAATATTCTGATCACTGTACATTGACATTTTCTCTTTCTTGTTGTATATCAGATGTGCCAAATGAATATGTAGAATTGGAAAACATTGTATGAGACTCGTCAGAAAATGATGATTTGTTAAACATATTACAAGACGAATGTACTGTCTTTGACGAAATAAACCAGAAATTGTTAGATGGTGTTTATGATATTGATCAATGAATGAAATGTTTCTCTGATACTATATATGACATTTTATTTGCATGTTATGGTAAAACGTACAATAACCGTCCCAGACAAAAGAAGCGCAAGTCGCTATGGTTTAATGATGATTGTAAATATGCAAAAAAGTCATTTTGTGACGTGTATTCATTTGGGCCTGCTGGCATTATTTAAAATGTCATTTAAGGTGAAAAGCTGCGCTAAACAGCTATGCCGAAAAAATCTATTACCTTTATTTAACAAAATAAAAAATAAAAAAAACAATTGGAAGTGTTTGTCCATGTCGTTGGCACTGAAAGACGCCATTATTGTAAGACGGGGCTCGGCTATCATCACGTGGTTGATAATAACGGCACAGATTTGATATCGAACTATGCTCGGAACCAGTCAAATCTCTGCGCGGAGGTTGAACCTGAGTATTTATTGTTCTGACAAGTTACGTATCAACACTTGCCGGTGACCTCTCAATAGATTCGGAAACGGGTACACCGTACACAGTCACGTTAACCCCTAAGGAACCCCTGACCCCCAATCAACACGTCCCGCGTAACTCGGATCCAAGCCCGGATACCATACCTGATTCTATCCCTAACTCCACCCAATTCACGGCCACTCTGATAACAAATGACGCGACGCATCAGACAAACTCTACCCCCTCAAAGGTCAATCAAACCCTCAATGACAAGCCGGTGAATGTACCTAATGAACCTCCCAGGCCTCAGTCCGCTAGGCAATCTTACAACTATGACCCTGGACAGGCAATATGGCTCACCCTCTGCCTTGGCACTGTCGCGGCGATCTTCCCGCGCAACAAGGCCAAGGCAATTGGTGAAGCTTTTGTGAAGTTCGTTGGATCAGAACAAACCAAACCGCTTAAAGAAGTAAAATCCGGACTGCTATTTAAAATAAGAAAAGACGCGATCAATAAAGCACATCAATTCTCCTATGGTAACTACGACTTTAAACTGACCGAACAACCAAAACTAGGCAAAGGCATAATTCATGTCCCCCAAAATGCGAACATCGAGAAGCTAAAGAATGACCTAAAATCTAAACCTAATGTAGAGGCCGTCCATAGTGGAGCAAGAAACAAATTCATAACAGTTACTTTTAAATCCGAAAACGCGCCAACCAATATCCTAGGCCACACCGTTAAGCCCGCACTATTCGCCAGCCTACGGTGCTTTAAGTGTCAGATGTTCGGCCATGCATCGCATGTATGCAAAAACAATGCGAAATGCCCACACTGCGCGGGTAACCACTCGCACGCGTCGTGCACATCAAGGAACACTAGGAAGTGCGCAAACTGTGGTGGAGGCCACAGCGCGGCGTATAAGGGGTGCCCAGTGTACCTCAAGTACCAAACCACAATTAACAACAAAAACCTTCGACTCACTAACAACTACCTTAATAACATGTCTACAACAAATCAGCGCCCTAATCTAGAACAAATTGCTAAACAACTGGTAGGTAAATCTGAAGCAGAAATACTAACTATTCTCAAAAATAAATTCCCTGAAGGAGAGGCTGAGCAACTCAACATCAAACCAACACCGCCCGTGCAACCATCACCAACGCCCGTTCAACCCACAAAACCAAAACAGGTCATGAACCCTCCTCCCACACAACAACAATCACAGCAAACAAAAACCCACAACCAAAACATTAACGCACACAACCCGGTCACCCCCAAACAACAACATCAACAAACACCACGACGCACACAACACCAACGTCACTACTGGCAACCTAAAAACCATGTGAGCTCGCCTCTACACATCCACAGGAAAAAACTTAATCTGAACCGGTACCGCCCGAGTCCTATCATCATGCGACATAGCCAGCACAGAAGGCAAGCGCTCGCGCCGCCGTTCCCGATATACTTCCGCCACGCGTACGGTTTATATTAATAGAACAACCTCTTAAGCTTGTGCAATCTCCCAATACAAGCCCCTCAATGGCTACGACAGCACCTAATATTACTTCAAATCTTACCGTAATGTCGTGGAACGCCCGAGGGGTTGGCTGTCATGAAACCAATAACAAATTGTATGAGCTCCAAAATTATGTAAATAATAATGAGATACATGTTGTATGCATCCAAGAAACAAACTTTAGAAGCAAAAATAAACAAGTTCAATTAAAAGGATACCAAGAACCCGTGAGATCAATAGAAGGAAAAAAGGCAACGGCCACGGGGGTAGCTATATATGTAAAATTGGGAATCCCATTTACTGAAATCAAGATTAGCCAGGATTGCCCGATTGAGTCGTGTGCTATCACACTCTACCTCGATAAAAACCTGTCCTTTCGTATCCAATGTGTCTACGCTCAAACTGTAGAAAATACTCTCAAAAACTACTCAAAATTTTTTCACTCTTTAGACCATAGACAAAACAATATTATCATTGGCGATTTTAACCTCAAACACCCTTGCTGGAACCCCGAGGGCGATCCACGATGCGATGATCATGCGGAAAATCTATTAAAATTACTAAATAATACAAGCCTCAATTTCTTAAACGACGGGCAGGTCACGAGACTGGCCGACCGCGCCGGCCATTCTGACAGCGCGATCGATCTCGCCCTTATATCAGCTAAATTACAAGCGATAAGCGACTTTAATGTACTCGACAATTCATTTGGTAGCGACCATCTCCCTATCGTGGTGAATTTAAAACTGAAAATTGAACACACCCTTCCGTCAATACAACATAAGTGGAAAATCCATAAGGCTACACCTGATCAATGGAATAACTTTAAAGTTCAATGCAATAACGAATTTCTGCCCAACGAAGATAATACTGACTCTAACACTCACTTCCATTGCTATCTAAATAAACTCACGACAGCGCTAGACAATTCTATTCCTATAGCCAACAAAAAACCTAAAAAAATTAAACGCTCAGTACCTTGGTGGAACGAGGAATGTGAAACCGCTATTAAATACCGAGAAAAATGCAGGAAAAAATGCATCAGAATCAGAACGGGCCCCAAATATGAAAAACTTAAAGAAGCACGCGCTAAGGTAAAACAAGTAATTAAAAAAGCAAAACTAGATAGCTGGAACGAGTTCTGTAACAATCTCTCGTATAAAACCACTAGCAAAGAACTTTGGTCTCAAGTACACCGTATGCAAGGCAAACCGCCTCCTATAACTCCGATATTCCGCATCAATAATGAAATACTTATAACAAACGCAGATAAAGCTACTGCCTTAGTACGCCACTACCAAACGGTAAGCTGTGACGAAGGCTACTCGCGAGCCTTCATAGCGCGAAAACTTAAAACTAAAAATGAATTTCCAGAATGGCTCGAATCTCATACACAGACCAAAACTCACAAATACAATTCGCCTTTTAGCTTATTCGAACTAGAAACAGCCTTACTGACTTGTAAAAACGGCGCGCCAGGTGATGATAATATACATTACAAAATACTGAAACAACTCCCTCTCTCTGCAAAACAAGAGCTCCTTGCCTTATACAATAAATCGTGGGCCGAAGGCACCCTCCCTGATGAATGGCATGAGGCAACAATTATACCGATCCTCAAACCTAATAAAACCAAAGAATCTCCAGCCTCATACCGGCCGATCTCGTTAACATCAACATTTACAAAACTAATGCAAAAAATGATTAAACCCCGATTATGCGCTTATCTTGAAAAACACAACCTAATATCGAAAAATCAATCAGGGTGTAGAGCCCACCACCTGTGCGAAGATCATATAGTGCGCCTCGAAGCCGACATCAGAAGAGCTCAAAATCTAGGCCAATCGGTAGCAGCTGTTTTCTTAGACCTCGCTGCCGCGTTCGATAAATTATGGAATGAACATGCGATCCATATGTAACATACATTAGGTATAGAGGGCACCATGCTCAAATGGCTCGCAGCCTTCCTCACAACGCGGAAAATAAAAGTAAGACTACATGACGCGACTTCCGAAACAGTCGACTCTACAAACGGCTGCCCCCAGGGAAGTGTCCTCTCCCCCATATTATTTTACAATGAATTCACTAGAACGCACGATTCACAAACATAATGCACAAAATAAAACAGGCCTAATTGATCTTTCCCTCTTTGTAGATGACAGTGCCATATGGACTACCTCATGGTCGCCTAAACTAGCAATTGATAAAATTCAAAACGCCCTGACTGCTATAGAAACTTGGAGTGCATCATACGGCTTTCAAATTAATCCCTCTAAAACCCAAGCAATTGTTTTTTCTAACCGCGCATCCAAAACAACTTCTAAAAAAAATCACAGAACTTCCGCTATTAACACTATGTGGCGCTTCGCTCCCGTACCTCGACAAAATTACTTTCCTAGGAATGACATTTGATAAATACCTAACATGGGAAGAACACATCCTCAAATTAACAGTGCGCTGCCAGAAAGATCTTAATTTTCTCAAATGCATCCAAAAAAATAACTGGGGCACAGACAAGAAAGCACTGATGAGTATTTACAAAGCCACTATCTGGGCAAAGATAAATTACGGAAGCATAGCATATAACTCAGCCAGCGATACACTACTTAAAAAGCTACAAGTTATCCAAAACACGGCACTCAAAATAATCACGGGCACACGTAAAACCACAAGCACCGTTCTTATCCATCTAGAGTGTGGAATGCTTGACCTGGACCATCAAAGGCAAATAAATCAAATGAAGTATTATGCGCGCACTAATCCTATGGAAAACAACCTACCGATCAACTCAAAGGTCACCGAAGACCCGGCCTACCGTAAACCTAAAAGTCGCATTGGAGTCCCGTACGCGCAAAATGTCCGAGCGCTTAATTTATACTATAAAATTAACGAAATCGAACTCCAACCACCTACCTACTACAGCCTTAGTGAAATAGTAAAACCTGACATCGACTTTCATCTATCAACACTGATTAAAAAATCCGAAATCGACTCCAATAGCGCAACCATAGCCTTAAATTACATAAATAATGCATACGGCGGGTATACACAGATTTTCACAGACGGTAGTAAAAACGAAGATTTAAAATTAGCCGGCGCTGCGTACGTAGTATACAACCCTCAAAATGCCATTATCCACCACAACAGATTAAAACTTAACAAGAAATATCTTTAAAAAAGATATACGGCGTAAATAGTTTAATGAATGAGATCAAGTATAGCGAATGTCTTTTTCTGTGCAGTTCTTAGCTGCATCACACGCAGTACGGGATGTTACGGGGAGTTTTCGCGGCTTATTTTACATTATAACATATTGCTGGTCATAAACCTATAGATACAAAACAGAAAACCAAAAGAAGAATGGAAGTGAAATTTAAACATATGAGTCAACCGGCCACACGAGAAGTATCCGTATTTATAGGCGCGTTCTTCGAACAAACCTGTTTTAGTGGTTTGTCGGGCATTGCTATTTGATTCGATTATTAACAGTATCAATTATCATCGTGCTAATGCTTAAAGTGATATTATGGGCATTTTGCACTGTTGAATTGAGCTGAAAAGAAATAACAGGTCAAAATAGTTAGTTAAAATGTGGTTACTGATTAATTATCTGCAACTCACCTTGCTACCAGTTGTTTATAAAAATATATTTTATATTCGATATTCTTACGTGACCCACCCAGTCCTGTAAGCTGAAATGATCCGTAAAACAATTTCGTGTCTTTGTGTCGTATGAACAAATCTGCACTAAAACTAAATTTAGGTTCAACTCGTAAACGCATGATCAGTTGTCAAACGAAAGTACGGTTGATATTCAAATGCATTATTTTTCTCTTTCTGGTATATTGTTTTAGTATGATGATGCTGCATTAATTAATATAAGTGTATATGAAGTAGAAACATCAAAAATAATCAACGGTTGCGATAGACACCTATAAAATGTTACATGCTCATAATATCACTTTAGTACATTAGGCAATATGGACGAATAATTATTGTTAAATTTATCAACAATAATATTTATCATTGTATTGTTGAAAACACATTAAGAATCTATTATTTACATACCATAATTATATTGCTGAATATCTTCATTTAACATATTTCTGGTCTTAAGAAAATTCCAGGTCACCTAGTTCACGGATAGCGTCTTTATTATATAACGATTATTTTACTGGCCGCCAACTCCGGTGATGACCTGTATATAAACTCTGAATGTCCGCGAATTGACCCGATATACCTCGCGGGTTGAAATGCAATGCTTTAAAGTGAGGCCTCGCTTCCATTGCTCTTTATACTTTTACATGTTAACATGTTGACAGGAATAAGGAAGTAAGTACTAAATATGAGAACATAGCCTTTTAAGTATAAACGCTCTTGCGCTGGTAATACTCTGAAAATAAAAGGTGTACGCACAAACTGTATTGATGACGAGAATTGAGTGTAAAACTGTTCTATCTATTAAGCCTTTTCATTCGAGATAAAATTGTTTCATACAGTAAAACAGTGTTACAAAGACGCGGATATGTTTCCAATGTTCTGGTGGTATACTCAAATCAGCCAATGGAATAAATGAAGTGTATTCATTCGTACCTAGCCGCGGGAAATTTTATTGGAATTTTATTGGACACTTACAAAGGTCAGGCTAAGGTGAAAAGCTGGCTTATGCAGCTTACGCCGAAAAAAGAACTTTCCATAGTTGCCTGCGAGCTAGCAATAATTAATGACGCAGTAAGGTGGCTAAACACGCTTAACACGCACGAACAGACTAACTACGCGATTTTAACCGACTCTCTTAGCGCATTGCAAGCACTACACGCAGGATCCTCGAAAACGCGACCAGATTTGATATACGCAGCTCTAAAAGGTATCACAAAACTGACTAATAAAAACATATCTCTTAAACTTATATGGATACCTAGTCATGTAGGCATCCCGGGCAATGAATACGCAGATAAACTTGCCAAGTTAGGATCCCAAGACGGCCTACTCTCTGAGCTAAAACCCAGCGCACGCGAAATTATAGCCATTATAAACCAAAAAGCGTACAATGAACAGGACTACAAATGGTCAAAATACTGCACTGAGCATGATTTACCACTTATCACTAACCCCAGCCATAAGATCCATATCTATAGCCCCATTAAGCAAGAAGATAGGGCATATACGCGTATGCGCTTAGGGGTGACTAGGTTACACGGTGATAGCTACGAAACTGTTATGTGCCCCAAATGCAGTGTCCCAGACACCTTCGAACATTTATTCTTCATATGCCCTCAACACTCGGCCCAAAGACTAGAACTAAGTGCAGGTGTAATAGCAGCATATAACAATATCTCTGTTAAAATTGATCGCCGTCTACTGTTAATGCCCCCGAACAAGATCGGATCCGTTATAAGACAACATGTTTTTAAATTTTTGCGAGATACGGGATATCTCAATAAAATATAAATACACTAATTACATCGCACATTAGACAAACAGTTAAAATACTCCGCTAAGCGAGCTTCCACTGCGTATGCCTTATTAAAATAAAATATAAATATTACAGGTTAAATACACAAGAAACATAATTTCCTTAGCTATCTAAATATGATAAATATTACATTTTAAATACACTAGATACATTGTTTCCTTAACTACCTAAATATTTAACCGTAGACCCTTGTGACTTTTGAGAGCGGGAGTCCCGGGTGGGACGCCGCGATGATGCGGGAGACGCCGCAGGACAGGTAAATATTATAATAGTATATATATCGATTTATCCCAAGTTTTTATACAGACATCATATATCCGTAATAATATCTCTTAGTCCTCATATTAATAGTATCTTAAGGTTTAATTCCCATATATATTGCACAACAAACTTAAATATGTACGGAAAGGACTATTTTTACGATTTTTGCGTAATTCAATTATCTCCCTTGCAAAAGCAAGATATAAGGCAAATCGCATTAAACGAACCAGTATATGAACACCTTATATCTGCACCAATTTCCATTTTTTACTTAATACTAATAGTAATTTATTTTTCAACTCAACACCGACTTGAAAACAAACACAAATATAGGAAAAAGACTCATTTTGGAACCTTAACGGCTTAGAATTACCTCCTTTGCAATATAAAACATATGGAAATACCCCACAAACGCTCGAAGCTTCAACCATTTAGCGTCACAAAATCTGTTCTGTTAAAATTAAGGGTAAAACTAGATGCATACCTGCACTTAATCTATAAAATAAAGCGATACAGCAGGGCATACTAACCAATCCAGAATCTTCTTGCATAAATCATTTCCTTAGGCTTCCGAAATAGCACAAATATGCGTATAAACAAATCGCGTAACTTACAAAAGTGCGAATAAAGCGCGTTCCGGTGCCGGACTAAAAACACATCTAGGTAACTACATAACATTAACCCTGTCTGCCGGACCCCGTCCGTGGACTATAGCCATAAGGGGGACCTCTGTGCGGGCACGGATGAAGGGTCACTTCCGTATGTCACTGGGGCCGTTCGCCCGGGCCCGCACAGAGTGAACCTACGGTATTATCACGGCCTGAGCATAACACGGATATGACAACCGACCTATAGTTATTCGTCGCAGGGCATAGCCAACGGGTCACACCTGTGTGTCAGTGGGGCCCCCTGGTCTGTGCCCTGTGACGACGCCACGGACGGGCAAGGGCTGACAAGCTACACATTATAACCCAGTAAAACATCAACAACACTCTCTTACTAAAACGACGGAAGGGATAACGGTACTGAATATAACTGTCAACCAAATCATGAAATGTATCGGCCGCCTGTCTCGTTAACAACCGCGACCGTACAACATAAACGCAATTTAACCCTAAGGGCACGCTATCAGAATCAATGACGGATAGTTACGCTTGATAAAAATAAAAACGGACATCTGTAACCACTATGTAAAGATATGGACAAATCTAAAATCCCCCCCTTTGTAAACCAAAAATCGGGCTAACAGTATCCGGGTTCCGCGAGACCCTCCCCCCCCACCTGTGCTGGTCCTCGTTATTTTAAATTTTTGCCGCTGCACCCAGCACGCAGCAGCCGACGACGACGGTAGTGGGGTAAGCACGCAGACACTACACTTCCGCACAGAGACGGAAGCCGCATCAGGAAGCGCACTCAGGTAACTCAATAGAGAAACCTTCAGTACAACCCCTTTAGATGTAGATATCACAACCATTTTATAAATGCATTATATTAAAAAAAAATGTTGGATGGAGCGTGTCGGCTGGGGTGGTGAGGCGCCCCCCCCCTCGCACTGTGGCTCTGTCGACACGACCCACCCAAGATTACCAAAAAAAGAAAAGTGATGATAATTAGTATATTTGTTTCTCAGTGTATAGATAGAATAACTCATTGCAGTCCATTTATTTACTAACCATTGAAATAGCCACAATAACACATAGAACTGCTGCCTCTGATATCATACATAACCCGAACCAGTAAAGCGCTCACTCTCCTAATACCAAACTACCATAACCACATCCCATCTCTTCTATCATCAAATAAATGATCTATCAAAAACAAAGTCTGGCCCTCACAACACCACAGTGCCACAGGCAATCACCTCAGAAAGAAGAAAGAAAATCTCGAAATTGTCAAAGCCCACAAAACAAAATAGTCATCTTGGTCCATTTACACACACTCAGTCCCTCTCTTCTATCATCTAGTACATGATCTGTCAAAAATCTAGTCTGACCCTCACATCAACATACAACCATTACCCAAAATAGCAACAGAGAGTGCCCAAGCTACTATAAAATATGACACATATACTAACATGTCCTCAGCGAGAGACGCTACATGCCGTCCCTCTTGAAAGATACTGAAAAGAATGACTGTTTGTAGTTCATTGGTACACTAACCTTTATATGTTCCTATGTAGCCGGATCGAGCCCTTAGCTCGACATGCCCTAGACCAGACCACGATACTAACCTGGCATATTACACACACACATAGGAATGCTGTCTTTGCTTTTATAACCAGAAACACTAACGTGTGCGCTCTCCCTAATACCAAATTTACTCAAACTCAGCCCCTCTCTTCTTTCATCAAATAAATGACCTATCAAAACTAGTCAGGTCCTTACAACACCACAGTCTCACAAGACACTTAACACATCAATAAGAAAGAATTTACAAAAAGATTGTCTGCCCCCCAACGAACTAGTAATCTCGCCCCAATCAAACAAACATAGTCCCCTTCTTCTATCATCAAATACATGATCTTTCAAAAACTAGCCTGCCCTACGCAATAACATCCAAACTATATACCAAATAACAACAGAGAGAGCCCACGTTACCGCAAGTTATGACACAAAACAGCAGAACTACACATGTATATAAACACCAATACTAACACTATGTACTAACATGTCCTCCGCGAGGGACGTTAAACGGGGGTGCAGTGTATCGGTGCTATACACCGGGCACTTAAAAGAACCAGGGGCGCCTCTGGAATCGGGGCGTTTCCTGTATCCTGCTCGAACCCCCACTAACACCTCTCATGGGGCGGAGAGCACAACAACCACACTTGGGTAAATGAAAGCTAGAATACAGGACATAATCTATAATACTATGAGTTTTACAAATTAACATCAAACATAAATAAATCATATGATATATCAACGGAGCTTTTAGATCATTTATTTACTATACCTATCCAATTATAATAGCAAATACAACATAACAGCAAAATTAATACATCCCAGCTTGATACATGGTCTGGATGTTTGGCAGGCGGCTGGGAAGGAACGATGGTGACTCTGGGTAGGGCTTTGGATGGCTCCATGGCTGGTTCTCGACTGATTTGTTGTCGCGCGCAGCAAGTGGGTGGATGAGGGTGCTTGTCTCGGGGGTCTCCAGCGGTTGGGTGCTCGGGCCGGGGCCGTATGCGGGCGCGGGGGGGGGGGGGCTCGGGCTCGCTCGGCGTTGGTGCGCTTGTGCGGGGGCGGCGGGTTCTGCGATCTGGGAACTGCAACAATATACACGTACAACCCTTTACGACTGACCGACGACCGTAAATTACCGACAGACACCTCCTCTTCCGCTCCAGACAAATGCACAACAATCACATACCACACACTATACACAACCATACACAGATCACCACCAAGGAACCCGGAACACACGGGCGTGGCGCTTTCATACGCGCCACCCGTAATGAGTGGGGGTGTGAGAGCGATACGTGTGTGTGTTTCGGGTCCTACGTACCGGGTGGTGTTGGGATGTGGGCCGCGTTGAGTGTCTTGTACATTAGTAATGTGCGGGACAATCGGCGGGATCCGCTCCTCATCACCACCTTTAGGTAGATAGCACATTAAGGTCTCATTGGCCAACGTGCAACGAACTCTTTTAAAAATTAAAGTATTTGGCGAATACCCGGGAAGCCGGGGTAAATTTGACCTACTTTGACTCTAAAATTAATCTTTTTCCCCTGAGAGGTCACAGGGGCAGGTCGGGCTACCGTAACCTCGTGAAGAGGCCAGTAGGACCTGTAAATAAACTCTGAAACACACACACGTATCAACACATATAAACACGATGACACATTCATACAAGCATATTGAATTTCGTTCACTGTAAATATTGTTAGGTGGTGTAGTGGATGAGGTGTCCGCCTAGCGATCGGAAGTTCGTGGGTTCGCTCCCTACTCGGTGAGCGTTCTCATTATCTCCTCCATAGACACCAAGTACTGGTTCTTCCCAGGAAACGGACTCGATAATGTCCATATCTGCATACCATGCTCGAAAGGGCGCTTGGCAGTATACATACACAGAAAGATAGATATAAATGACGTATATTGACTCGTTTAGCGATTAGCAAACGAGTAGGTCTGATTGACTTTATATTTACAGATTGTGAATGCTGAAAACTGTTATGTCTTAAAAATGACCGATATCGATAGGCTGAAGAGATTTATTTTCGTTGAAGTAGTACCAACAGAGTCAGGACAACTCGAAGCCATAAATGCTATCTTGCTAAGGCGTGTATTACATTTTTTCATCTATTTTTTATGAAACTTTAACTTATCATGAAAATACATACAATTAATGTAGATAAACTCTGGTTTGTTGAACATACCCACTTAGAAGACGTTGATCCAAATGTAATTGTATATAATCATGTAAAATGGTTGTATGGACAACGCTATTAAACAACGATATCGGGGATTATCAACATTGCATAGTCTTTATGTAAAAAACACACCTACTAACTTCGCTGATTGATTGGCTTAGTCTTATTTATGTGTTTATCTTCAAGTTTGCTTATTGCGCCACATGTATTCATTTTTAACCGGAAGCTTTCATGTTCAACTCGTGGTGCTTTTAATTCCCTTGAAGGTTATTCGCCAACTCGTGCGGGTTAGAAGTAGTTCAGCTGATATACACGATCAGCATTCACAGACGCAACGCTCGATGTTGCAGACGGTCCAATAACGATGTGAAACGGATAGCTTACTCAAAGCTCAACAAGATCTGCAGAATTCCGACGGCTTTGTTTATGTTTATCAAATACTGCAAGGAAATTTCCCAACAAGGTATTAATATGTACCATTGCTTGGTTTTTCTCAAAATTACTACCGATATTCGGCTGTTTCTTAAAGGCAAAAAGTAGCATGTCTCTCCTTAAATCTGATACAATATCCCCAACATGACCAATTTTTTTCGAGAAAATCAATATGAAAAGCGTAATTATTTTAACAGTCAGATAAAATACAGAAAATGCATGATAAAGTGATGTCTCATTTGCGAATCTCCAATTGATTTAAATTATTGTTCAGTTTAAAAAAAAATAATTACAGTGATATAAAGATTGCTTAATAATCAAACAAGTGTGATCATTTTTCCATTTTCACTTTTGAGATAAATTTCATAAAAGGGGCACTAGGCAAACATGATAATTTAGTCGGAAATTAACAAGTTAAGTTGAGAAAAAATACAGTGTCATATGTTAACTGTGCTTTATTATTGAAAGCATTTTTATAAGAATTAGTAAACATCATGTTAATGCGTATGCAACATAACATACGACCGATCTTACCCTCCAATTCTGTATGTAAATGTTTATTCTTCACATAGATGTGAATGTATTATTCATATTATATACGAAAAGCCAAATTATTGTGCGACGTTATATTAAACAAAAAGGTAAAGGTTGGGGACGGGCACACAGACGGGCTGTGTCCAGATGGTACACGCAGTTTGAAAGCAACCCAGAGAAATTGCATAGGCTTGTAACTAAGTATAGACGCCGTGGCGGCATCTCTCATAGTTATGTCATGCCGCGTGCTCATGTCAAGAGTGACTATATAGCCATACAGTTTATACTAAGGTAAATATAATGGATATAAACAGGTAGTACACAGAAAGTCATAATTATCTAAATTGTATCAGAATATTGAAATTACATGGATTAATATCGCAATTATTATCTTCATATTATAAATCAACCCTTAAAAACGAACCATTGAATACTCCACATACCACTGCAAAGGAAACATGCTTATTTTCCTATATCAAGTTTGCAACCGAGTCATATGTCATATTTTGTACGCTTGTTGTATTTCACAGTTACGTATCGCTAAGTGCATCATTTAAAGTTTTAAGACCGTTCCAATACGTATATCATTACTGGAGAATGGGAGGCGTGTCATGATATTAGAAATCCATGTCGCATATCCATGTCGCAAAGTTATTGGAAGTCTAAATTGTGATACTTTATTGCAGCATCAACTAAATTCAATGCTATTTTTTTATCAATATAAGTAACGTTCACGTTTTATTCCAATCTTTGCAAGAAGTACATTGGATATCTATTATGAATTGTTTTTTTACATACTGCATTTGATCATTAAATCCTATCAGAATAAAGAGTACACACTCAATTGCAGAAAACGCTACGAATAACAACTCCATCCTATATAGTTTATACCCTTATGACACAATGGGTTACTAATGATTATTTATGACCTCTTTTAGAATTTGTTTGAAACAATTCGATAACCGAGCTCGTTTTAGAGTACGTGTATACTAATTTGATACTTCTGATAATATCACTTATGTGCATTCGTCGATAATTTATAAAACATGAAGATATTGTTACTTCAAATATAGAGTTCTGATTTTTTTTAACACATTTACTTTACATTTACCTTGAGTGTGTATACGAACCGTTTCTGTTCTGGAATCTTAGGTACATTAAACGGGGTTTTGAAGACGCCGAGAAAATGCTCACCGAGGTCACTAGACAGGAACTTTGGCAAATTTACGTGCTTATGAAAGCACTCGAGGATGCAAAAGACACTCAAGATCCGAGCACACTTCGCGTTTTGATTGAAACTCATCGCCTGACTTGGGAACAATGTCCAACTTGGCTTCTGAAAGAAAGAACAGTATTAATGAGCCTACCGAAGTACATGCCCATCGAAGCTATGGTTCGAAAGCTTGGGCTTATGACTTTCCGTCAAGTCTTCGAAGGCCCAGATGGCGAGGAAACATTTGTAAGTCACGAGGATATTTACAAGATAATGGTTCATCCGTTTGCATCACTATGAAATATGAGATACAATCTTCTTTTTACCTTTTCTCCAAAAGCTCTAATATGCACTCCACATGGCGTTACATATGCAATCAATCTTTATATTTAACAGAACTACGTTGTGTCCAGATTAGATGCAATCAACACTGAAACAGAAATGGATATCGAAGGCGAATGGGAGATTGAACAAGGGGGGATCGGAGGAAACATTCATCCACTCAAGCTATACAAAGCGAAACAGATATATAAGCCATATATATATTTTTTTACTGTAATATCTGGTTTAAATCTTCGGTCAATCTTTTACTTCGCAGTGAACTTCGTCTGTTCCTTGTACACACGTTTGATTTCAACTGTATTTCGCCTAAATATAAGACAAATATTAAGATTCGGCCCTTTTTAAGCATAAAGCGAAGCAGATTGAATGTTTGGAATATTGTTTTACAGGGTACATAATTGCTAACATTTATTTATTATTATTTTTTTATTCGGATTACACATTGTTATCCATACCGTTGGTCCTGTAAGACGCAATTATTGTACCACGTGGATCGGCTACCAT
Organism: Dreissena polymorpha; assembly: GCF_020536995.1. Taxonomy (NCBI): domain Eukaryota; kingdom Metazoa; phylum Mollusca; class Bivalvia; order Myida; family Dreissenidae; genus Dreissena; species Dreissena polymorpha. The sequence goes on along the minus strand of NC_068357.1, from coordinate 133,741,838 downwards.
CACGTGGTTGATATACATATGGTTAAACAATTATAAATCGAGAAAACTTGTTTTGATAATGACTATTATCGTGATAATTTAAATATAAATGTGATCATTAAATGCAAAAGAACTACACACTTAAAGGTGAAGAGCATGGCGAACAAAGAAGAACATTGTGGGAACCTCAACCACGCATCGTTAACGCACTCGAAAGGGCATTCTATCGATCGTTCTCCAAGGTGCGTCCCACGGGAAAGCAAATCTACAAAGCGCTGGCCCTTAGCGACGGAAACGATTTAGTGAAACACGGGGCGTGGTGAGTTGTCTGTTATTCAGCCATACATGATTTGTTTATTTCTTATATTATTGTAATATTAATATAAATTGGTCCGTTTAAGTGAAATAATGAAAATATATAAATATTATGTTGTAAATTAAAGAGCATTGTGTTGTTTTGACAAAAGATCAACAACTTTGTATACTTGCATTTGGAGTGAAATACATAATGCACCACTGAATACTTATTTGTGTTTTTTTTCAAGTTTACGAGTGCTTCCGCTCCTTAAGCTACATTATGTGATCTACCCGAGTATGTAAAATCTCTCCTGAATAATTAATTGCTGAACACACGACACATTGATATTATTATATTTGTAGTTCATTAAAAAAAAATAACATTCGATATGGTCTTGTGCTATGGTGGGAGTACCTGAAGAAACGCCCCCACACCCACCCACCTCTTTCGGACGTGGTGACCAACAAACCTACTCAAACGCGCATGGATTAGGAATTTAACCCATTTATGCCTAGCGTCTAGAAAAAATGCCTTGCCAAACAGCGTAGACCCAGATGAGACGCCGCATGATGCGGCGCCTCATCAGGGTCTGCGCTGTTTGCTTAAAGGAATTTCTGTAAGAAATATTCTAAATATAGAAATAAATATACTAGACATCCCTAATTTTGGAAATACATTGATCCAAATTTAGAAGGATGGGAAAGTCCATTAGGCATAAATGGGTTAATATTAAAGTTAATTCCATCTAAATTATAGTGCGTTTACCATGATGGAAATTGTCGTAGTCATGATGCTAACGATTGTGAAAACAGAAGAAACGTGTAGACCCATTATAAAAGGTAAAGCTCGATTTTTTTATGAATAGTATTTTTTTCTTTCTTTAGTATGAATATCACGAATATGATAACGATTCGCAAAAGGTAGTTGTTTTCTTTCTTAAAACAACAATCATAATAATTTAACAAAACATAAATAAGAACACTCCAGATTTATTCGTTAAAGACAGATTTGTATATTGATATGCATTTGCCTTATTGATTCTCAATTGGTCATTGTCGGCTCAGGTAGTACTTTTAAGTAGCTCGAGAACTCTTAGGAATACATCAAAGTAACCGAGGTGTGGCAAATATACTAAAAATTACCCCAGAGTATGGACGGTTCCCTTAAAGCATATTTTCCTTACCTATAGTACATTGTAATTTGCAGTATAATTAAGAGTACCCTTGGTTCTTTTAAGTAGTACCTGAGCCGACAACTACCGTTTGTTACAACCACGATTGGTCATTGTCAGCTCAGGTACTACTTATCCCGGTTATTGCTAATCACTGCTAAGTACACGGGGTACGGACAACATAGTAACCCGGAGTTTGGCTGGGTGCCTTTAAGCTTATTTTCCTTACCCGGGGTACATTGTACTATACTAGAGAAAGTACCACAGCCGACAACAACCAATCGACCCTTATTGATGGCCTCTCATTTTTGTTTTCGTCTTATGTTCGATTGTTTCTAATATAGTTTTGTATACATGTCAATTCGAATTTGCATTTAGTCAATGCCGATTAAAACAAATATAACACTACACAATGCTGAAATAGATTTTAACTACATGCTTCCATTTGTTGGTAAGGATACAGTAGAAGCACTTGACGTCAACCGTGATGATGACATGGATTCGGTATTTGCAAAGTTGAATGGCTTGTACATGCCTGGGATGGCCGACTGGTCTAAGCCGATTATAGACGCCAGGAGAAACGATATCGACCTCTTCCTTTTCTTTGCTGATTCTAAGAACGCGTAAGTTTTTTGTTAAGAAATAATTATTCTCGTCGTTTATCTGTTTATGTTTATCAATTAACAATGATCTGAAATTCTGATCCATAGAAATTGAACACAAGCAACGTTAGATACAGTTTTATGATAGACATGCATCATAACAATAATAATACAATGTGAATATGTTCAAGTTTTAATTATCTCTAGTGCATTTCTTTCGATTATATTTAGAATATGCCATTGTTTCCATGCAGGTTCTCCTCGCACCATGTTGTTGAGGCACTGCAAATGTTCCGCCAGTACGCCACAAATACAGCAGTCAAATTGATAGTGTGTGGCCTGAACGATTCTCCACATTCCCTGGCCGACAACGACGATGTTCACATGATGAATATTTCCGGACTCGATTCCTCCGTGCCAGAGTTGATAGCGGCTCTTGTTCGCGACGACATGCAAGCTCTAATACCTGAACGTGAGGGTGAAATGGCTGCTGAAAGGGCTGTCGAAATGCCTGCGGAAAGTCGCCCTGATATGGTTGCCGGTGTCTCGAATGAATTGTCCGTTGAACAATCTGCTTATACTCATTCGGAGACGTCGGAAGCAATGACTGATGAAGATCCTGGTGAAATGGGTGTTGAATTGTCAGGTGCTGCGTCAAATGAAGTGAATCTCAATGAACGAGTGAAAAGAACTGAAAGTGCAATGGACTAAGTACATGTAACATATATTCTGTAGTTTTAATTATCCCCATGCTTTTCGGAGAAAAAGTGGGGATTATGTGGTTATCTCCGCCGCCTGTCCGTCCGTCCATCCTGGCCACTATCTCCTCCTACACTATTAGCACTAGAACCTTAAAACTTACACACATGGTAGCTATGAGCGTACGTGCGACGGTGAACTATTTGGAATTTTGATCTGACCCTGGGTTAAAAGTTATGGGGGTTGGGGTGGGGCCGGGTCAGAAATTTTCCTGCGACCGCGATTCGAAAAAGGCTCATAACCTCTGTGTCCCTTCAGATATTCCTTTCATATTTGCTATGCATGTGTATCTAGACAACACCTTTCAATGCGCATACAATTGTGTCCGTCCGTCCATCTTTCCGTCACACTTTGCGTTTAGGTTTCGCGTTCAGGTTTCGAAAAATGCTCATAACTTCTATGTCCCTTCACATAGCAACGTAGTATTTGGTATGCATGTGTATCTCATGGAGCTGCACATTTTGAGTGGTGAAAGGTCAAGGTCATCCTTCAAGATCAAAGGTCCAAACAACTTTTATCAAAGCGGCGCAGTAGGAGGCATTGTGTTTCTGAAAAACACATCTCTTGTTACCCCTGTGACCTTGACATTGAACTGGAGGTAAGCGTTCAGGTTTCGAAATCTACGACCGCGATTCGAAAAAGGCTCATAACTACTGTGTCCCTTCAGAAATTTCTTTCATATTTGGTATGCATGTGTATCTGGACAACACCTTTCCATGCGCATAAAACGTATGACCCTGTGAGCTTGACCTTGAACCTGAGGTCAGCGTTCAGGTTTCGAAGTCTGCGACCGCGATTCGAAAAAGGCTCATACCTACTGTGTTCCTTCAGATATCGCTTTAATATTTGGTATGCATGTGTATCTTGACAACACCTTTCCATGCGCATAATTTTTTGACCCCTGTGACCTTGACCTTGAACTTGAGGTCAGCGTTCAGGTTTCGAAATCTGCGACCGCGATTCGAAAAAGGCTCAAACCTACTGTGTCCCTTTAGATATTGCTTTCATATTTGGTACGCATGTGTATCTGGACAACACCTTTCCATGCGCATGAAATTTTTGAATTTGGGGTTCGCGTTCAGGTTTTGAAATATGCGACCGCGATTCAAAAAAAGCTCATAACGTCTGAGTCCCTTCAGATATTGCTTTCATATTTGTTGCGCATGTGTATCTGGACAAGACCTTTCCATGCGCATACTTTTTTTTACCCCTGTGACCTTGACCTTGAACTTAGGGTCAGCGTTTAGATTTTGTAATCTATTATGTGGTTATCTCCGCTGTCTGTCCGTCTGTCATCGCCACTTTCTCCTACACTATTAGTACTAGAACCTTGAAATGTACACACATGGTAGCTATGAGCATATGTGCGACAGTGCGCTATTTGGAATTTTGATCTGACCCTGGGTCAAAAATTATGGGGGTTTGGGTGGGTCAGGGTCAGAGATTTCACTATTTTTTAATGTTATTTTACATAAACTTGTTCATTTGTACACCGATTTACTTCAAATTGATACTGAACATCTCTTATGACAATACCGTCAATCTCAACAATGCATGGCCCCATTACCAACCCTGGGGCGCCCCTGGGTCAAACATGCGGCGTGGGGAAACGCGTCGGCCTCTGCCGTGCCATTTCTAGTTATAACTTATGGTGGACGAGCTGCAGTGTTACATCAACGAGAAGTTGGTGAATGACATGATTCCTCTGCAGCGGTGGCGGGGGAACGAGTCACGGTTCCCGAAGGTGGCAGTGGTAGCCCGACGTGTGCCCGCGACGTCAGTGCCTTCCGAAAGAGTGTTCAGTTCTAACGGCTTGATGCTTAGTAAGATAAGAAATATACTATCCAGTGGAATTGTGGATGCCATCATATTCCTCAACAAAAATCGTATAAACTTCATTGACGTTGACGAGGATGAGGCGTAAATGAATGTAGGCCTGTATTCATTGTTGAAGAGACGGAAAGCATGTACATGTAAATATCTTAAATATCGTTAAACGTTTTTGTGTGTACTCACTGCATGTAAATAATACTTAATTGATTGCGTATGCACTAGGGTAAAGTGATCGTGAGTCGGACAGTGTCAGGACGGTTTCTCCATACTGGTACCCAGCCTATTATTCCTGCTACGCATTTCAACCGTTTTTGCAGGCAAAATGGTTAAGATTTTGCCTATATGTGTAGCTGTATACAGCTACTCCAGTTTGATTGTGAGTCGGACAGTTTCGACATTGAGTCGGACAGTGAGAGATGTCAGTGTAAATGACCATATATTATATGGTTTAATACTATTTTAGTCACTAATGCAAATAAGTATTTGTTCTATTTATGTTTTTCAATATTTGGTCTATATTGAAATAAATTTAATCTACCTATAAAATATAAAATGACTGAAAAACTTACGTTATCGACCACGCTTGTAAGATCGGCAACCCGGGTTCGATCTTTGCCCCCGGTGCATACCAGTTCGATTGGTGGTCGCCATACAAGACCAGCGAGGTTTCGTTAAATTTATTTTCACACTATTCATGATAATATAGATTAATATTGGTTAACTATATAGTTACGATGCCTTGCTAAATGCACTACGTGTGTTAGCGTCTGTGGATGTGAACGTCTATGAAGCCCATCAGGTATCGAAAACAAGTTGATCGAAGATTTTTGTTTTCACGCTAAAGACAAATACAATGCACAGCATAACTTCTAATTCGTATTTATGAGTAATCTAGTTACAAAACCACTCAAACATGTGTAATACTCGCAGAAAGCTTGAGTGCCCCAACGACATTCCTGTGTGCTTTACAAAATTGTCGACGTGAGTGTTCCAGCTTGACTTAAGCGAGTTGAACACCGTCCTATCAAAATGTTGTGTGCAATGACTCGTATGGCTGTAATAATATTGTAAAATATTTACTTGGAATTTCAATTGACACGTTTATGAGTACTTTTTATGTCTATAGTGGGGGACATATTGTTTTTGCCCTGTCTGTTGGTTTGTTAGTTGGCTTGTTGGTTTGCTTCAAACTTTAACATTTGCAATAGCTTGTTCAATATTGAAGATAGCAACTTCATATTTGGTATGCATGTGTATCTCATAGAGCTGCACATTTTGAGTGGTGAAAGGTCAAGGTCATCCTTCAATGTCAAAGGTCAAATATATGGGTCAAAATCGCTCATTTAATGTACACTTTTGATATATTGAAGATACCAACTTGGCATGCATGTGTATCTCATCGACCTGCACATTTTGAGTGGTGAAAAGTCAAGGTCAAGATCATCCTTCAAAGTCAAAGGTCAAATATATGGGGACATAGTGTTTCACAAACACATCGCTTGTTTTAACATATATTATTGTTTGATAATGAATTGTTTGTTAGATACATTACTGCTTTTTAAGTTTTTTATAATATATAATTTGTTAACCGCTACGTTATTACATAGTTTAATGCATTTGTTTGTATAAATATTCGCTTCAAATGATGCAATTCTTGAATTTGTAGAACCTTTGTGTAGGGATCAGAGCTTCTGTATTTCTTCTCATAGTTATTACAGCTTACAATTTGTTGTTGCAATTGTCATGTCATTTGCTACAAAATTCATATTTCAACGGTGACAATCTTATGAACTCTATATTCAAAGATTTTAAAATAAAAAACTGCAGCACCCTAGATGGTGATGTTTCATAGCTTATAACAAGGCCACACTCCCATTCAGCATGAACGGCGTTGTAAAGACATCTGTAAAATATTTATCTGCAAACAGTAAGTGTAAGACTTTGGCTGTTGCAAAAAATAAAAACCTTTACGTGTATTTTGAATTCAATTAAACCTCTTCATTTTAAGGACACAATTCGCATTTGCACAGTCTTTTATAAAAACAATCATAAATAAATGAATTAACATGTACAGTCTATGCCCTTTACTATAAAACAGAAGTTTACACAAAGATATGACTCGTGTTAGCAAGACTTGCAGATATGAGGTAAGTGAAAAAACAAAAGGCTTTAAAAGCTGACAACAGGGGCTATCTCAGCTTTGGTCTAGGGGTTATGATATGAACTCACTTTGTCAAAGAACCTATATAGGATGCAACATACTGAATATGAAAGCTTTGGTCTGTGTGGGTTCTGACAAGCAGATTTTAATAAGAAAGACAATATAATATTAATGATACCTGGTCTGAGACCACTTCTGACCCCAGTAGCATAATTTCCAAAACAGTGGAGAGGACCTCTTTTGTAATGCTACATTCCTAATAAAAAGACCATTGACTATTTTCGTTTTCATAAAAGAATATTTTAAGTTTCCTTCCTATTAAAGCCAATGTAAAAATGGTCGCTGTGGTGTAGTGGATATGGTGTCCAAGTGACCGGGAGGTCACGGGTTCGTTCCCCACTGTGGAAGCGTTCTTTAGATCTCCCCCAGAGAAACCAAGTACTGGTTCTAGTCACAGGAAACGGACTCGAAATCGTTTCAAATAAATCTTTCGCTTTTTATGCAATCGAGCTAAAATAAATAGGTTTAAACTAATGTAAAAATGTTGGACATGGGGGAAAGGTAGGTTTTGACCCGATACTTTAAACAAACTTTGTTGATCTTAAGATGATACAAGAAACAAAATGTGGAAACACTCTGCTTTAAGATTATAGACAAGAAGAAGATTTGTCTTACATAAGTCCATGTGAAAGTGGATCCCCAAGCCATTTCTGACCCCTGGGGCATAATTTAAACAATCTTTATAGAGGTACACATGTACTGGATGATGCTATGTACTGCAAATGTAAGTTTTTGGCTTTGCAGTTTCAGACAAGAAGATTTTAACAAGTTTTCCATATACGTTGAAGCACATCAGGTGACTGCGGTGGCTTGGCTACTTTTGATCACAGAGCATACGAAAGGCATGTCCATTGGGGATTCACACTAAAAGATGTTTACAGTTGTTTGTCTATGTAAGTCAATGAAAAAATGGGGACACCCCAAGGCGACGCCAATGTCGACCCCCGTCGCATGATTTGAACAACTAGAGAACCTTTAGATGGTGTTTCAAAACGTTTATGTAAAACTGGGCGTTCCTGTGGCATGGGCACTTTTAAATTCTGGAGCTTGATGTGAAAAAACTGTATAGATGAGTTTTTGAAGATGATACACACCAAAATGTAAAGCCTTGACCTTTGCGGCTTCAGATATTTTTTTCAAGGTTTTCGTTATGTACCGTGGTAAGTCTATTTTAAACTAATGAACCTTGGGGCGTATCCACTTTTCACGACAGGGACAATATATGAAAATATAACTATAAAATGCTCATTCTTAAACCCCGTTTCGGACACCGAGACCATATAAATCAATGAACTGGAACTGTTTGAACAATTTTCATTGACGACCATCCATGCAACTTTCCTGTGAAGTTTCATAACATTCCTGTAAAGTTTCATAAAATTCTTACAAGTGGTTCAAGAGGAGATATCGTAGAGCAAAAAAAGTTGACGTACGTACGTCATGAACGGACGTTAACCACAGATGTTATGGGCGGAGAACGAACATCACGGTAGCCCAAAAGCCGGCCAGGTGAGCTAAACAATATCATCTTCGTTTTATCATTGATCAACTCCCCTCCCCTGTAAACAACACATCTTGATGCGTTATAATTATACCACGAGGTTGCCTGACATAATTGTTTAATAGGCACGCATAAGAACGACAAACGTGCTTTTTTTAACTGTAAAAAAAATATCAAAAGTAAACTTTTGATTGGATGATGTCCGTAATATTAGCGAAATTCCATTCTTTAACAGGATAGCATGTAGATTTTCTAGCTAGCCTATCAATTTTGTTCGGATATAGTTAAAAGCCAGCTGTCAGGAGCTGCTCAGAACATGCTTTCATATAAAAATATTGAACGATTTCAAAAGTTTTCGAAGAACATGGTTGCCAAAAGGAATTGAAGGCACTTTACTCTGTATGGGTTTTGTAAAATCTTGTTAACCTTGTGAACACTCTATAACTCACATTTATTGTCCAATCTTAAAGAAACTTGCACAAAAAGTGCTTTAATGAAATGCTGAACAAGTTTTGAAATAATTCCGACCGCATGAATGACATTGCTACAATTCTAGTATTGAAATGGGTCCAGTTTCTTGAAATTCTTGTATTGAAATGGGTCCTCTTTCCAAATGGTATCGTATACAATGGGTCTGCTTTTAAAAAAATCTTGTATTAAAATGGGTCTACTTTTTCAGAGTTCCGGTATAAAAATGGGTCATATTTCGGAAGTCTCAGTGGGACACCCCTTCCCTAAAATTTGGAAAGTTACCCCCAAGGGGTACAGCCCCGATTTTTGTAACATTATTGTTTCGTATAGATTCGTAACATTTTTATGCTTTCCCAAATTTTTTTCCGTGCGTGTGTCCGTCCGTGCACAATTTTTGTCCGGACTATTTCTCAGCAATTAATGACCGGAATTCAATAAAACTTAATGGGAAGCTTCACTACCAAGAGGAGATGTGCATATTATCAGCTGGTTCTGGTCGGATGATTTTTCACAGAGTTATGGCCCTTTGAAATTTTCCATTAACTGTACATATACTGCAATTCTTGTCCGGGCTATTTCTCAGCAACTAATGACCAGAATTCAATGAAACTTTATGGGAAGCTTCACTACCAAGAGGACATGTGCATATTATCAGCGGGTTGTAGTCAGATGATTGTTCACAGAGTTATGACCCTTTGAAATTTTCCATCAACTGTACATATAGTGCAATTCTTGTCCGGGCTATTTCTCAGCAACTAATGACCGGAATTCAATGAAACTTTATGGGACGCTTCACTACCAAAAGGAGATGTGCATATTTTCAGCCAGTTATGGTCAGATGATTTTTCACAGACTTATTGCCCTTTGAAATTTTCCATTAACTGTACATATAGTGCAATTCTTGTCCGGGCGATTTTTCAGCAACTAATGACTGGAATTCAATGAAACTTTATGGGAAGCTTCACTACCAAGAGGAGATGTGCATATTATCAGCCGGTTCTGGTCGAATGACTTTTCACATACTTATGGCCCTTTGAAATTTTTCATTGTACATATAGTGCAATTTTTGTCCGAGCTATTTCTCAGCAACTTATTACGGGAATTCAATGAAACTTTATGGAAAGCTTCACTACCAACAGGAGATGTGCATTTTATCAGCCGGTTCTGGTCGGATGATTTTTCAAAGATTTATGACCCTTTGAAATTTTCCATTAACTGTACATATAGTGCAATTCTTGTCCGGGCTATTTCTCAGCAGCTAATGACCGGAATTCAATGAAACTTTATGGGAAGTTTCACTACCAAAAGGAGATGTGCATATTATCAGCCGGTTCTGGTCGGATTTGAGTTATAGCCCTGTGAAATTTTTCAGTTGCTAAACCAGCCATCGTATTATTTTATCCAAAGTTATGCCTCTCAAGACGTTTCCTTTTATCTGAATATATAGTGCAATATTGTGACAAAAAACCTTTGGGGAGCATCACCCGTCTTCGACGGTTTCTTGTTAAAAATTATTTTGTAGGATAAATGGTAAACTATGTAAGGGTGATTGTATACTTAAATTTATCCAACTCGTCTCAGAAAGGCTTGCAAGGCTCGGCAAGCCTCGACATGTAAACCTTTCTCACTGCGGGGAATCACGTGATCACAAAAGTACATCGTACGCATAAAATGGCGGAAAAAGCTCTCACTTAATGATAAAAATCAAGGTATTCTCATATTTTATAATATCTAAATTAATGATAACTATGCGCAAAGTACCCGCTTAGTCTCCTTTTGTACTCTGGTTATTGTCGTTTTTCTTAGAGTTCTATAGTTTTCTCAACAGTGAACGGAATGAAACAAGCTTCAGTAAGGGCAATTTTATAACTGCACTACCATGACCACGAATATTTGTGCTTTGGTATAGCTGGCTTGGTTTGGAAACGTCACCAGGCACGAATCTCTGTGCAAGACTGTTATCCAGGGCACGTTATAGGGAGGTCGACGCCGAGGCCGTCAGAAGAAAAGCTGGATGGATAATGTAAGAGTGGACATCCCTTTCTATGGATGAATTACTCTAAGCAGCACATAACAGACCTGACTGGGGAAGGATTTCTGTATTGTTGCCCCTAATTCCCCCAGACAGCCGAATCGGTCAAGGGATTGATGAGAAAATTATCACCGTGATATGACTTTAATAAATCTTGAGAATAACTGTGATAAAGAATGTATTTAATCTAACAGTCATATATTTGAATTTGTGAACATGCCAATCTATGTACTGTATATGAGCATAATCTTTACCTCTCTGACTATGACATAACCAATACAAAGCAATGAAAATTAAGTTTAGTGCAAATACAAATTACATTTGTTACATAAAACATATAACGTTTAGTTTCTTATTTTTATCTCACCTGAGCACAAGGTGCTCATGGTGTGCTTTTAGCATCACCATTTGTCCTTAATGCGTCGTCAACATTTTTCCTTGGTAGCACTCTATAGGTAACATTTATTGCTTGATTGTTATGAAACTTGGTAAGAAAAGTTGTCCCAGTGATATCTTTGTCGTGTTTGAAACTTGGTCACAACAGGTCAAAACCTAGGTCACTTGGTCAAAATAAAGAAAAAATATTGTTAACACTAGAATTCACATGTATCGTTTAATCTTCTTGAAACATGGTCACAACGTATGTCTTAATGATATATCAGCTTTCTTTGGAAATGGTTCAGGTTCGTTGAAAAACATGACCGCCAGGGGGGCATATTTGCTCACATGGCTATAGTAAAACTTTTTTACACTCTAGAAGTCACATTTATACTTCAATCTTCATGAAACTTGGTCCGAACATTTGTTGTTATGATGCATCGGCTTAATTCGAAAATTGTTACGGTTCGTTGAAAAACATGGCCACTAGGAAGCGGGACAGTTTACCGTGTATGGCTATAGCAAAACCTTGTTAACACTATCGTTTATAAAAAAAATATTGCTGCACTGATGTTGTCTATTGGAACTTATATCTGGCAATGAAGAAAATACACAAAACACTAGTTGTAATGCACCACATGCTGAAGTGTACAAATGCATAATTTCAACATTGCGCTAGGCTATCAACAGCAGTATATTCTGATAGGAAGACATTCATATCATTCTATACATAGATGGTGACGTCACTACGTTATTGTCAGTAAGACCGGTGTGTACACAATGCATTCATATTGTAATGTACTGCTACCATTTAGTTGTACCCAGCCTATAATTTAGCCGCTCTTGTCAGGATGGCTTCAAAACAACTGCGGTTCATGTTTTCAATATCTTTTATTTTCAGATACTAAAAGTTACTAATATTATCGCATTATAAAGTCGACATGTTTCAAAAGGCACTTCAATGTAGACTTTAAACACAGATCTTATAACAAGGATTTTCGTATAGCGCAGATAAATTCTTGAGCTCTCTGGAGTTCATAAGACATAGAATGAATCATTTTATTGTACTAAATACTGTAACCAAAGATGTAAAATTAGTTTTAACTTGTAAAATAGCTTACCATTCTCAGAATGGAGAAGATCTGACAATAAGATCTAAATAATTAATAAAGATCTGATTTTTATGCCGTAATAAACGGAAGTTTTTGTGATCATGAAAATATACCAAATGTTGTTTATCCGCGCTATTTATACCTGCCGCTCAGCAACTTAGGATTTAGGGTTCTGCGTGATTCTGCGCACTAATGTCTTAGGAATTTGGCTAAGCCAATCAAAACGACTAAGGATTGCGACAACCAATCAAATGCATTTAGGAATCCTAAATCTTAAACAAAGTTCTCTAGCGGCAAAACATTCAACAATAATATATATTTTAACTAACAAAGGAACATTTTAGGAGCAAATATAGATGAGCAAAAGATTCTACATCTAACAATAAACAAATATACTTCTCTCTGACCTAAACGAAAATGCAGTTATGACAGAAAAGAAATATTACGGTACAATATATCCGAAATACTTCAACAGCTGAAAAGTACTTTTTAGGAATGGCGAATTTTACACAAATAACAACATATATGAACATTTAATGACTATAAAATAGTGTCTTAAAGTAACTTATAGTCGTATTATTATAATCATACAATGTTAAGTCACTTAGAAATGAATATAACCAATAGAATCATTGCAAGATGACGGTTGGACTTGCCTCCTTGAAGTTCGGACATTGGTAGTAAGTTTTGGAATTCAAGTTCTGTTTATAATCATTAGACAAAACATATTTAAATGATTACTCTATCAGTTAATATAACAATTAAACACTTCAACCATAATCTTGTGTATGGGATAGTGTAATGGTTGAGTAAATGATAATATAAACAATATAAGTTTGTTTACATTATGAAATAACAGATAATAAACAAGTTAATTAATACTCCAGGGCCTTACATTTCCCATACCTTAAAGAAATAAACTTCTCCTGAAGTTTGAACAATAACAACAATCAGAAAATACATCACACAATAAGAATTGCATAGTTTATCAACAAAACATGTTATTTATTATAATAACATTAATTTCATTCTTACTTCAGTTCAGGTTTCAACATGCGGCTGTTCTTTCACAGTTTCCAGGTAAGAATAGCACTTTTCAAGACTATAATGTTCATTATTTAAAATTAAAATGACATTGAAACACTGTTCAGAGGTTAATGTTGATGCCCATGTGGTAGGCACACAAGTCCACGAAACACAATTCAATATAACACATAAAAAGTTCATGTTTAAATTATTGTCTTTAAAGTTCATGGCACATAATCATTCACGAGAGTCCATGAAACACTGTTAAATTATTATTCACAAAGTCCATGAAACACAATTCAATAGCTCACACATAAAATATCCATGTTTAAAGTACACCTGTTTTACCATTAACGTCCGTGGCACATAATTCAATGTTATGCAACTTCATAGTATGAATATTTCCACAGTAAATGTTCACGCAAGATATAATGTCCATAATTCATGAACAAATCTTCACAACATTACACTTTATGTCGGTCCGTCCGTCCGTCCGTCAAAACAAGTATTATCATGTTGATGCGTACACACTTATATTCGGTTTGCAAATTATCTTGACAAACACAGTCCATTTTGAAAATTTTCACTTTAAAATAACATTTACATTCTAACAGGAATGTGACTGATTTTTTCCAGGAGCGTTGAAGACTTCTTGAAGAGAGGAGTTAGAGCCTTCAGAAGATCTGTCTGATTAGCAAATGGGGACTGGTCCTTTCCATTCGCGATGTCCAGGGGAGATTGATAAGTTCAGAGTCGGGCCTCTGCCTTATTATCCAGGGGAAAGCCTGCAGAGCCGGGGAGCACAAGAAAGTGGAAGTTGTGTATCAAGAACGATCGCTCTGGAAGAAGGAGTGAAGAATGGTTTTCAGTCTGTGTAAGGGACATGCTGGCGAATTCCACAGCCAGAAGACGCTGATCAGGGGTGAGTCTTCGCCAATTCTTGGGGGGCCACAAAAGATTGGGTAGAAGAAGTATGGACTCTTCTTCAACTGTTGCCCAGTCTCACTTGGCTGAAGGGAAGAGAGGCATGTTTCCGTCAACGAGCATGAATCGAGCTTTGAATCTAAGCAGTTCTGCAGATGGAGTAGGTTTGTACATGTTGGCAGCTGGAGTGGGAGTGGCAATTGTATATAACTCATCTAGGGGCTAGTGGAGTGGGTGTCGCTGGAGGAAGATCTTGAAGAGTGTTGGATTGAAGAGGAGAAGCAGGAACAGGGGTTTGGAGATCATCTTGAAGGGGCGAAGGTGGAGCGTAGTTTGGTATTGCTGGAGGAAGATCTTGAAGTGTGTTGGATTGAAGATGAGAAGCAGGAACAGGTGTTTGGTGATCATCTTGAAGGGGTTAAGGTGGAGCGTAGTTTGATGTCGCTGGAGGAATAACTTGTAGAGTAGAAGTGCCAGAAGGTAAAGGGGATAATGGGGCGGGTGCAGGAAGTTCGTCGAATAATGGTGTAGCGGGGGTAGCTGCTCTTGCAGGTTCTTGTACTGGTGTTGAAAGTCGAGTTGTTAGTGGCTTGTTGATAGTGGATGAAGATGATGTTGTGTCGCTGATTTCCTCATGGTGAATAGAAATTGGAGACGGTGACCGGAGGGATCTTGCATCGTCATCATCAGCCATGCAGAAAGCCTTGAAGATTATGTTATCCTTCTTTCTGATAGAATGTATGTATGACGATCTTATTCCAAGGAGTGAGGCAACTTCTTCTAAAACAAGCGAACTGTCATGAAAAGTTGACCACCGGCCGACGGGTTCGATGGCGTCCTTAACAAGGGATTCGCGCCTCTTAAGAGTCTCCATGGCACGGCGGTCAGTGCAAATATTCCTGTTAAGACGGATTTGGAACACATCAGAAACAGATTCTGCGAATACCTTAATGGAGTCGAGAGTTATAACAATAGCCAAAAGGAACAACGAGTCCGTGGCTTTTCGTTTAAGATGATGTGGGGGAGGTTTGTTGAGGAGTTGACGTGGGGGAGATTTGTTGAGGAGTTGACGTGGGGGAGGTTTGTTGAGGAGTTGACGTGGGGGAGATTTGTTGAGGAGTTGACGTGGGGAAGGTTTGTTTAGGGCTTCCTCCCACGTGCCAGTCCTCTCCTCGATTCCGGGGCTTCTACCCGTCGACCATTTAGCCATGAGATATCTGGCATACTGGACTTCCGGTGACATTTCCTTGTCCACGTCATGCAGTTTAGAATATTCCAGTGGATTAATTGAGAAATAAAAACACGTCTTCGTGGAGAAAAGACTTTTTGGAGCATGCTCCATTTCTATGGGATGTTTGTTCTTAACATGGTGTCGCAGGTCTCCGACTTTCTTGAATTGTCGAGTCTTTCCCGACACACAAAATGGACACAAGACATCATCGTCGGGTACCTTTGATCTCTGAAACATACAAAGTCTCGTGTAAGCACGGGTAGATACATAGTATGGTGCATATACGATGTCTAAATATAAAACACATACATCAGCTTTATGTGACCACCTTGCACTAAACTCGTCTACCACGACTAGGTACTTGTATGACTTATATGTCCAATCTTTAAAGTATTTATCATACTTTGTATGAAGACAATGATATACTAGAGGCTTCTTGTAACTAAAAATAAATTCCTTGTAAGGAATGTCTGAAAACATCAATAAACGTTCTGTTAATAAAACATTCTTCGAGTGTGTGTGTAGACATCAACAAAATACCATTCACTGTGATTTACTGTTCTTCTTAAACAGTAGACTTATAACTCTGTATCCATTTAGGTAAATGGGTGCCTTTGTATCTCATAAGTCGATCAACGTGTACTGCTTTAGCTGGTGCCATAGCTGATAGTTGTAACATGTTGACTAGATCATCTACTTTTTTAGTGATGACATACGGACCTTTCCATTGAGGAGACAGTTTACTGCATACACCAGGACGGCGTGTTGTGTTATGCAACCATACTGGGTCACCGGCATTAAACGGTCTAGCTTTTGCATTTAAGTCATAGTGCCGTTTGCGATATTGAATTTTGTCCTTAAGTACTATTCTTGCCAAATTGTGAATTGTCGTAAGATTATCTTGAAGGTTTGTTACATATGTTTCAGGTTGATCCGATTCATCACACTGGGGTGGCAGACCAATACATGCTTGTAAAGGCAAGACAATGTCTCGACCGAAAACCATCCGATTTGGTGTTTGCCCAGTACTGGAGTTAACTGATGAGCGGTACGCCATCACAACTTGGGGAAGAAAAGTATCCCAAGACCTTTGATTTGAGGAGCAGTACATTGTTAACATAGTTCCCAGTGTTCGATTGAAACGTTCAACCATTCCATTTGATTGTGGATGGAGAGCCGTTGAAGTCGTGTGCTTAATTTGAAGCAATCCACACATATCATTGAATAAAGAAGAAGTGAAATTACTGCCTTGGTCAAAGTGAATGGACAAAGGAACTCCAAATCGTGATACATACGTTTCAACAAAAGCCTTTGCAACTGTCTCTGCTGCTTGATTGGATAATGCAACCGCCTCGGTCCATCTTGTAAAACAATCACAAATAACAAGAACATATGCATTGCCCGACTCTGATCTCGGGAGTGGCCCATAAATATCCACTGCAACACGTTCGAGAGGAGCTAATACTACTGAAAGTCCAAGAGGTGACCTTGTTGGTTTGCTTGTTTTACGAGTTGCACATTTAGTATTTGAACACAATATTTTTGAACAAACTCTTTTATACCTGGCCAATAGAAGATTTGACGTAATTTTGCAAGTGTCTTATCAGCACCTAAATGGCCACCAGATGGTAAATCATGAAAATAGTGAACAACATCTCTATAACGATTTGATGGAACAACAATCTGCATTTGATGTTTATCATCGCTTTCGAACCAAGTACGACAAAGGAGACCCTGCGACACACTCAGTGTATCCCACATGCGCCACAACGTTTTAATTGTAGATGACTTGTCTCTGACTGCTTGCCATTGCGGTTGGTCTTCAGACTGTTGTAGTAGTTGAATGATAAATTGCAGGTCAGGGTCATTAAGTTGATCAGCTTTAATGCTGTCTATTGACCAATCGGGCAGGTTAGCCATGGTGGATTTGAATAGCACAGTATTGGATCTGGACTTTGTTGAACAACTCTGGTTGGAATATGTGGATCCGGCAATACATCGTCTGATATGCTTGCTGTTTCTGTCTGTGTCACAACACTGCAGTCTGGCTCGATGTTTCCGCTTTGCTGTTTAGCACATTTTGAACATGGCAAACGCGACAATGCATCAGCATTTCTGTGTGTCAAACCTGCTCGATGGATGACGGTCAAGTTGTAAGTACCAAGTTCTTCCAACCAGCGAGCAACTTACCCAGTCGGATTCTTTAGATTTCGCATCCAACTGACAGCAGCATTATCGGTCCTAAGAAGGATCGGCTGACCATAGAGATACGAGTGAAATGACTTTAATGCTTGAACAACAGCTAGCAGCTCTTTGCGTGTAACACAATATGAGCGCTCATGGCCATTGAGGGATTGGCTATGATAAGCGATGACGACTTCAATATCATTCTTTAGTTGAGACAGGACAGCACCAGTAACAACATCACTGGCGTCAGTATCTAAAATGAACTTTGCCCCAGGTATTGGATAACCAAGAATGGGTGACGAAATAAGGGAAGATTTCAGAGCTTGAAATGCGCTCTCGCATTCTAGCGTCCAAACAAATTTCACGGACTTGTCAGAAACTTTATGGAGTGGTTTTGCAATAGAGGCAAATCCTTTGACAAAACATCTGTAATAAGAACAGAGACCCAAGAAACTTTTTACTTCCTTTGAGGTTTTGGGTGTTGGCCAGTCTTTAACGGCTGAAATCTTTGCTGGGTCGGTTTGAATACCAGTCTCGGACACAATGTGCCCTAAGATTTTCACTTGTTTTTGAAAGAAAATGCATTTGGATGGTTTAAGCTTTAAATTAGCTTGTTGTAAACGCATGAAGATATTCTCTAGCCGGATTAACCCATCAGCAACAGTGACGCAAGGAGAAATAATATCATCCATGAAAAGGTGCAATTCTACCCATTGAAGTCCTCTAAGTACATTCTCCATTAGCCTCTCAAATGTAGAAAGAGCATTTGCCAAACCAAAACTCATAACTGTGAATTGATACAGGCCCATAGACGTTGCAAATGCGGTCTTCTCCTTATCACTGTCTTTCATGCCAACGTGCCAATATCCACTGTTGAGATCCATTGACGAGAAATACTTAGCACCACTTAACGAGTCTATACAATCATCCACTCTAGGCAGGGGATAAGCATCCTTTACTGTCACATCATTTAGCCGCATGTAATCAACGCAAAATCGAGGTGTGCCATCCTTCTTGGTCACTAATACCACAGGGGATGCCCACGCACTGTTAGATGGTTCGATTACACCTCTGTCTATCATTTTTGAAATTTCTTCCTGTTCAATGGCCCTTTTACCAAGTGGTAACCGACGAGGTGGTTGTCTGATAGGGGCTGCATTTCCTGTATTTATGGCGTGCTGTACTAAATTAGTACGACCTATGTCTTCAGGTGAGGAGGAGAACACACTGCTATATTTGCAAAGGAAACTATTGAGATAAGCTTTTTCTGACTCATTCAAGTGAACAGTGCTACGTTTAAAAAGTTCTGTCAGATGTGAAGGAAGTGATTGACAGAGCTCTTGCTCTGTAACTCGTGCAATGCGTGGACCATCGCTGCACTCGTCAAACGACTCGCATGTACCTAACGCTGTCTTTGCATATAGAGTAGCAGGCTCTGATCCAAAATTAATGACACTAACTTTTGCATCCGACTTTGAAACATCGATAATGCCACCAACAGCACAAAACCCATTTTTACTTATCAGTTCGAAAGAGGGCTCAATAAAACCTGTTGGACCCAAATGTTCTGAAAACGGTATGTTTATCGGAATCCATGCACGGGAGTGTGCCGGGATTTTGGTGGTATTTTGCACCTCAACTCTACAAATTTGTAAAGCAGTACCACCCATACACAAAGGAATTGTTTTACTCCCAACAGTTAGACATGAACGTCTATAGCTGATACTATCAACATTTTCGCTGAGAAAATCTTTGCCAATTATGCAATCAGACTCGATATACACACAATAAATTGAACAACAAATGAAATTAAACTCAACTTGATTGTCAACTTCACTCGGCCAAAAACGTTCATATTTTCACCATTAACAGTACGGAACGTTTGTTGCACCGGCATTAACGCTATGTCATGCTCGTTTTGCAACTCAGAAAACTTCCTGCATGAAATCAACGACGTAGTGGCTCCACAATCAATCAAGAAATTGCATGGATGATTAAAAATTGTACCAGACGCGTAAAATCCATTATCATATTTACTTACATCTGCACCAGAACGAGCAGTATGAATATCGACAATAGGGACATCATCATATTGAATGGGTCTTTCAAATGATTTGGCTGACACTTGATCCTCAGCACCAGTTGCAATTAGTTTTCCGGGTTTTGTTTTTGGAGGGTAGATCGAGGGGGAACATCAGGGACTTGAGAAAAGGGACGGACATTGGGAGGATGGAAATTATTATTTGGTCTGTCTTGGCGACCTGGTCGTGGATGCATAAAACTGCGTTGATCGTTGGGCGAAAGTGTGTTGTTTACATTTTGTGGAGAATTTCTCCAGAAATGCGACGGTGAGTTGCACCCGAAACATGCACGTTGAGACTGGTTCGGCCTTATAACAGGGAAGCTGGGGAAATGTGTTTTCTCAATTCGCTCAATTCGAGCTTCAAGTCGCTGAACTGCAGACAATATCTGTGATTCAGGTTGTGGTATATCGTAAGCATCTACTGCACGGACGTGTGTGGGTTGCGGTGTACCAAGAATAGCTTCATAGCGTTCTATGACACTTACAGCATCATTAACTGTATGGCAGTTAGTGTCAATGCAACGGCAATGCATATCACCTGAAATTTGTTTGTAAAGCTGGCTGGTTTAATGCCAGTCGCTCAACAGCAATGGGATCAAGATCTGAATACGCTTTCTGTGCTAGCTGCCTGATATCGTCGGCTAGGGAAGAAATGGATTCACCGCGAAGGCGTCGTCGGTTCTCAAATTTCGACAGCCATAAAGTTTGGTGTTTACTACTACCAAATCTTTGGGAGAGTCTTGACGTCAGTGTTTGGTATTCACGACGTTCTGATTCGGACAAGCTCATGAAATAGTTACGAGCTGCACCCCGGAGACTGCTGGCTAATATTAAGACCTTTGTTCTATAGTCCCAGCAGGAAAGTTCAGCACAGTCCTCAAAATGGGACATGTACTGCTCAAAGCACTTGGTACCATCATAACTGTCGGGTTTCATTAGAGAATGTTGTATTGGTACATTATACGTCGAGGGGTGTGGACAATCGCCATGGTTTCTGCTTACGGGAATAGAACTTCTAAATGGATTGTTTTTTGTCTTATTTTTACGCATTTCAGAGGTAGGCTGGGTATTTTTAGGGTCTTCTGTTACGGTATGCTCATTATTAATGTCATCAATAGTATTTAGTGAAGAGTGGTCACTTAAAACGCTACGTCTATCAAACGATATTTCTGGATCTGGCGATGCCATAATTAAAAGGTTGAGTCTGCCAATGTTATTACAAGATAGTCTTATTAAATTCCAAAATCTGAAAAATAATTATTAAATTCGTCTGTTATTTCATTTCTTTTTCCAGGCGTGGAATTCCATCACTCGGCTGTTTATGTAAATAAAATTTGCCGCACTTCTGACGCCAATTGTAATGTACCGCTACCATTTAGTTGTACCCAGCCTATAATTAAGCCGTTCTTGTCAGGATGGCTTCAAAACAACTGCGGTTCATGTTTTCAATATCTTTTATTTGCAGATACTAAAAGTTACTAATATTATCGCATTATAAAGTCGACATGTTTCAAAAGGCACTTCAATGTAGACTTTAAACACAGATCTTATAACAAGTATTTTCGTATAGCGCAGATAAATTCTTGAGCTCTCTGGAGTTCATAAGACATAGAATGAATCATTTTATTGTACTAAATACTGTAACCAAAGATGTAAAGTTAGTTTTAACTTGTAAAATAGCTTACCATTCTCAGAATGGAGACGATGTGACAATTAGATCTAAATAATTAATAAAGATCTGATTTTTATGCCATAATGAACGGAAGTTTTTGTGATCATGAAAAGATACCAAATGTTGTTTATCCGCGCTATTTATACCTGCCGCTCAGCAACTTAGGATTTAGGATTCTGCGTGATTCTGCGCACTAATGTCTTAGGAATTTGGCTAAGCCAATCAAAACGACTTGGGATTGCGACAACCAATCAAATGCATTTAGGAATCCTAAATCCTAAACAAAGTTCTCTAGCGGCAAAACATTCAACAATAATATATATTTTAACTAACAAAGGAACATTTTAGGAGCAAATATAGATGAACAAAAGATTCTACATCTAACAATAAACAAATATACTTCTCTCTGACCTAAACGAAAATGCAGTTATGGCAGAAAAGAAATATTACGGTACAATATATCCGAAATACTTCATCAGCTGAAAAGTACTTTTTAGGAATGGCGAATTTTACACATATAACAACATATATGCACATTTAATGACTATAAAATAGTGTCTTAAAGTAACTTATAGTCGTATTATTATAATCATACAATGTTAAGTCACTTAGAAATGAATATAACCAATAGAATCATTGCAAAATGACGGTTGGACTTGCCTCCTTGAAGTTCGGACATTGGTAGTAAGTTTTGGAATTCAAGTTCTGTTTATAATCATTAGACAAAACATATTTAAATGATTACTCTATCAGTTAATATAACAATTAAACACTTCAACCATAATCTTGTGTATGGCATAGTGTAATGGTTGAGTAAATGATAATATAAACAATAGCAGTTTGTTGACATTATGAAATAACAGATAATAAACAAGTTAATAAATACTCCAGGGCCTTTCAATATATAGGGTATAATAGATATAAAATAGATAATAAATATAAAAGTCCTCAAAGTGCTTTAATCCAGTAGATTTTTCTTGAAGCATCACAACTTTTGTAAAGTGTATTAGCTGTTTTGTGTTAATGTCTTATATCTGCCTCCCCCCCATCAAATTGGGCACATGTCCGGTAGGAAGTTATTTTATCAGCTATTTAGCTTCAATAAAATATTTTACTTCCTGCGTGTGGCAACTTCTGACCCCAGTCAAGATTAAATATTACATACATGTATTCGAGGGCCTCTATATGATGTTGCATATAAAATATAACACTAGGTCATAATGATTTCTTTATTAACATTAAACTTTATTTCATGACATAACATTAACATAATTTGTATTTGGCATAAAATAGCATAAAGCATTTTTAAAGCATTCGGAAAGTCTGTAACAATTCATAAAATTGGTATTAAAAGGAGGTGGTAGAATCTGATAAGAGTTAATATTTGAGATGTAGATATACAACTATTTCATATCTTTGTACATTAGTACAAACTATTTTACGAATATGTATCTCGTTAAATTGTCTGCTTGTGTTGTAGTATTATCATAGCTTTGAGATTCACACAATATCGATTCCACTTAACTGTTCGCTTTTCGTTTTGACTGATCCATTGTTAATGTTTACAAGAAAATCTGATTCAGGAGCGTCATGGCATATTTTTCACAAGATGGCTGCTGCTCAAAAAGAGACCTTGCAGAAATGCTTTTTTTGCTCGCTTTTTGGGTGGAGATACTTTACACAATGGGGAACGAAATGGTGACTTAACGGGCGTTAGCACAGGTGTAATTTGTTGCAGACAAACTCCAGTGTGACATGCAGTTGACGAAATGCATTTTGGTGTAACTAATCGTATTGTTTGCGATGTTTTCAAGCGCTTTCTCTTCAAGCGATGAAGCGATAGACGTGACTTTTGGCGCATTCTGAAATAACAAAACAGCTAATTATACCAATTTATTTTATTAAACATCAATATTTTATCTTCACAAAAATAATTATGTATCGATTACAACATATATGTAATTCAGACTAACATTTAAATTTAATATTATATACTACATATATTATTGAAGCTTGGCAAAATCACCGCAAGCTCAGAGCTGCCACTGTTTCGAGCCGAGCATTATATTTTTAATAAGTTCTCACATGCGCCAAGTATGTAAAAAGAAATGACACATGCGCCAAGTATGTAAATAGAAATGTTAAGTTCAGTTTAGTTTTACTGCAAACTACATTTGATCTTTTTAAATATAAATATGTGAAAAGCCAAGGATCTTTTGTCCAAATGACATACCTCCTATTATATTATTGTCATGCTTTTATATATATAAATAGCAACCTTTTTCGAGCGTGACTTGTATTTAATTTAATTAATTTAATTTAATAAAATTAAACACTATGTAAACATGTAAAAATAACACAGGATTTTGTGTTTTCTGATCATAGAACGGAACGTCATTTGGACGAAAAATCGCTCCGTTGATCACAGATGTTATTACAATTTTATTATGATAAACATCGCATTAAAAGTAAAAAAACAGAAGCAGTTCAGATGATGTACTCAGAACCGTTCAGACGATGTACTCAAACAAAAAACGTTCATACGATGTACTATTTTCCAAATTACTCGGCACAGATCTAAAAAAGCTTAAACAACGTGGAAAACCTTGTACGAAATATTCTAAGCATGTTAGAAAGCAAAAACTGTTGTATTTATTTGTTTGTTTGTCATCTTGAATATATATAGCAAACGCGTCAAAATAAACTATGTTCAAACGATGTACAATTTTCATTGTTTATTGTGTCTGAATGTTTGAGAAAACTATAGAACTCTAAGTAAAACGACAATAACCAGAGTACATAAGGAGACTAAGCGGGTACTTTGCGCATAGTTATCATTAATTTAGATATTATAAAATATGAGAATACCTTGATTTTCGTCATTAAGCGAGAGCTTTTTCCGCCATTTTGTGCGTACGATGTACTTTTGTGATCACGTGATTCCCCGCAGTGACCTTTCTTCACTCGTGGGATAAATTTAAGTACACAATCACACTAACATAGTATTCTTTACGTCTTAAATCAATCTCCACGCAGAGTTGTCGTCCCATACTTTCACATACAATCTGCCATCACAAGACAATCCAACCAGATATGGTAGGATTGTAGTTTGATTTTTTCAAGCGAGACTATACGATTTTGTCAAATATTTATGTATTTATACAAAATGTGAACAAAAAACTAATTATACATATATTTCAATATAAATTAAAATAAAAGTTCAAAAAAAACATGTGTCGAAAATGCGAAATAAGCCAGATATTTAATTCTGAAATCGAAAATGTTTGTCCATCGAATTCGCCAGTATGTATATCACGCATGTACGATGTAAATCTAAATTTGGGTTTACGGTTCATTTTAAATTCCTGCAACGATATATATGCATACGACACAATAACACTAACTCCGATCCTAATAAAAAGACAAATGCTTCGGTTATTGTTGGAAAATGTGAACGAAAATTCTTCGTCACAATCTGCTCGGGGCGCTAATTTGTCTTTGCTGCATTTTATGAAATTCGTCTTCGATGTATAATTTGTCTTGCCTATTGTGTGTTATTGAAGCATTTTTTTTATCAATATATAGCAATTTAACACATAAAAAAAGCGTATAGTCTCGCTTTAAGTATTGTATTATAAAAAGTATTATGATTTTCTTTTATGTTTTGAAAATATTGTATAACTTTAGGTTCATAATAAAAAATAAATAACCTTAATTCAAAAATGTAAAAATAACAAAGGTAAAATTATTGTACCACTTGGCTAGGCCATTATCATGTGATTGGTTATGAAGGCAGGGATTTGATCCAGTTATGTGGTTCCAGTCAAATCTCTGCGCGGAGGTTGGTCTTAAATATAGTTTGTTGGAACTTATCTTTAATTCTAACTTAAGAAATGTTCGCATACAATGCATGTTATGTGGGGAAAATGAAATATTTTCGTGAGTGTTTAAAAAAAACAAACAAATCAGCTATCTTACGATGAAAACAAATGTTTTAGTTTAATTTGCTTGCATATGCCTCCAATAGCATTTAACATTACATTGGAAAACTATTCATCGCAAGCACAAGATGCGTTGCGTATAAATCCCATGCTGCTCGGTGAAATGTCACGGTCAAATTCAAAGATATAGGTTAATTCTTTGTATACAGATTCTTAATGCAGAATTCCTTGCTGTAGACATTTATCATTTGTTAATCGCTAAGTACTTGTGGTTCTGCCGCATTCAATAAAACAACCAATGTTTCGTCTGCGCCACCTTACTTATTTCCTTGATATGTATCACTTTATTATCAGCTGTTAATCGCAAAGCACATGTGTTTGCACCCGCATAAAAAGGCAAAACAATGTCACTTCTGAGCCACCTACACGATTTAACTACAAAGCTACGAGATGAGAACGAACCCGATCTGTTAAGGGGCCGTTCATTAAGAACGTCACGCATTTTGACCATTTTAACCAACAATCTCTCCCTGTCACAAACTATCACAAATTGCGGACCCATCCCACCCCAAAGTACGTCACACCTTCGAATAATGTTTTTTTACTAATACCTGTTTATCATTTAATCACATTATTCAAATGACTAGTCGACTTGAAAATTATGTAATTCACATCATGTATATGCTGCTCTTTCAATTACAATAGGTGAGGTCAAGTTTAAGATAATCTTCCGATTATAATATCTTTTTAACACATAAAAAGTAGATTAGCGAAGATTGGTAATAATAATGATTAAATGATATAAAAGATAACATAAGTTCTAAATCATAATTGTGTATTACAATAATGACTACAATAAGTAAAACTTAAATTGTGAATTTCTCGTTCCGTGACATAATTATGCAGCGGACAACATACACAATAATAATACTTCTGGCATGACGAAAGCAAGGCTAGACATTAAACAAGGCTTCGGAACAGCATACTAGCTAGCGCTCCTAGTGAGAGGAATCGTGATCAACACATTAACAAGTTTCGCATTTCCTGCTGTTTTGACATAAAAACTCATGCAAATGCTTCTCACATTAAAAAAACATTATTTTAAAGCTATTACATTCTACAAAAAAAAGAATACAATTACAAAAAATACAAACATATATGTGTGGTGTCACACATGACCTCCTCCTCCCTCCTGTCACACTTTTTTACAACCCCTCACATCTGGAGCGTGAAAACGTTATGGACAGCCCTTTATGATTTGAACGATTTGTGGAGTTAGTGGAAATCCCGCATTATTTATAGCGTTTTGGGTAATCCCGCATGCTGACGTTAATATAAAGGGAAACCAAAAGTTAGGCTTTGTTTAAAGTGCATAACAAGTGGATTAATGTGTTCATGATTTAATCAAACAAATATGGAGGGTAATGAACCCACGTCGGCAACAACACCTTTGGACAGATCAATCAGAGGGGACGATCAGGTAGGTTTGATCAACGTACATGTAGTTCTATAATGCTTTGAGCTTGTTTGAGCACATGATACGTAAAGTTTGGCGACCCGGAACGCGGAAGGGAAGGTCAGTAGCGGTGAGTTTTATTTGTGAAACTACGTTGATATATACACGTGTCTTAGTTCCTAGCATATCGAGATTCCTACATGTTACGTCATGTTATCTTGTTTTGAATTACAAACGCTTCAACACTACAGTTTATAATATGAATAGGACGTTAATTTTTCTACGTCGCTCCCATTCCTATTTTTAGTAACACAACGAGATTTCCTACCATGAGTCATGCTGGGTAATTATATCCACAACGTGTGCATAGCATTCTTACACTAAGAGATATCTCAGTAGCAATATTGTGTTTTTAACTTTTTATTTCACTAGTTATAAAATTAAATTATGAGGACTATGATAATAAATAGTAAAAAACATATGTCTTTATTTCCTCCATTTCATGGAGGGGTAGGCCTAAAGTTTGCACACATCGTCAGATACAAGTCCAAGTCCAAAATTGTATTGCATAAACATTATTTAATGTTAAAGTACAATAAATATTAGTGACATGAAGAAGAACAAAGTCAACAGAACATACAACAAAGTATTAAACATCACATATCTAACTATTCGTAAAGAATTCATAAATGAAAAGTGAGGTTGCTTCATACTATAGTGAAAAAAGTATATAAAGGGTGTCTTTATAATGAATCAGTGTCTATTTAAAGGGTCTCACTATGATGCCGGTGGAGCCCCGGTGCGTGGTCCGGGATCTACCGGGATGAACCGGGGCTCCATCGGGGACAACCGGGGCTCCTCCGGAAAAGTATTAAAGTATTTAATACCTCCGAAATGAACCGTGAGTCACCGGGAAGGACCGGCAACGGCCGGCGCGGCACCGGTACGGCACCGGGAGCAACCGGGACGGCACCGTAGCTCCACCGGGGCCCATACAAACCCCGGCAGAGTTACGGCAACGCCCCGGTTGTCGCCGGTGGAGCCTCGGTGAATACCGGCAGAGTCCCGGTATAGCTACGGTGCATCGGCATTATATATTATATGATAGTGAATTTTTTTCCAGAAAAGTTGATTTAAGAAATAATTCGTGTACGTTATAGTTTGTTGTCGAATAACCCACGGCCGGAAGTTAAGATGCGTTGGGATTAAATCACGAGTGCGAAGCACGAGTGATTTGAAACCACGCATCTAAACTTCCGGCCGTGGGTTATTCGACAACATACTATAAGTACTCGAATTATTTCGATTCTAACACGGTTTTTCTTAAAGATTTATACTATGCATTTTTCTTGTGTACTATTTTATGTGAAGTTCCGCCCATAAAAATAACTTTCGGCTGTTCTGTCTATCAGATCCGCTTTCATTCATAAAATACCGGATTATTACGCTGGTGTAAAATGTATCGGCATGTTTTGTTTAGCTACAGCGCGTGCTTTCAGTGTATAAGCTCCGCCCATAATTTGTTGCAGAATAACCCATGGACGATTTTCTTCTTTGTTTATATGAAATTTGGCACGTGCCGTGTTAGAATTAAGAAATAATTCGTGTACGTTATAGTTTGTTGTCGAATATCCCACGGCCGGAAGTTTAGATGCGTAGGGATTAAATCACGAGTGCGAAGCACGAGTGATTTGAAACCACGCATCTAAACTTCCGGCCGTGGGTTATTCGACAACAAACTATAACGTACACGAATTATTTCGATTCTAACACGATTTTTACTATAGATTTATAGAATGTATCTTATTTTTCTTGCATACTATTTTATGTGAAGCTCCGCCCATAAAAATAGCTTTCGGCTGTTCTGTCGATCAGATCTCCGCCCTCAATAACAGCCAAACTGGATGGAAAAAAACCATTTCATTTCTCACGTTTGGTTAACTAAGAACAACAGCAACTTGCGTAAACTAACATGTTTTCACTAACGCAAGAGTGTTAAATCTACAAGAAAACAACTCCGATTCGAACTTCAGCCATTTTAGTATCGAAGCAGCAGACTAACACCGTGGGAAATTGGGTCAATTTTACGCATTCTGTTCATAGCGTAGTAGTTTGTCACGTGACTTTCATTCATAAAATACCGGATTATTACGCTGGTGGAAAATGTATCGGCATGTTTTGTTTAGCTCAGCGCGTGCTTTCAGTGTATAAGCTCCGCCCATAAGTTATTGCAGAATAACCCACGCTTGATTTCCTTCTTTGTCTATAGAAAACAAGTCATGTGCCGTGTTAGAATTTTCGTTAAAATATGATTCATATTTATCATTCAAAATGATGTTTTCACTAATTAATATCATAGCGACAAGCTAACCACCTGTGTTAGTGTCTAGTTGCTTTGCACTTGCACGACGAAATGTTATAAGATTGCACATATATTTTTTAAACGTATTACAGCGATCACGCATCGTAATTTCGTCATCTCGTGCCCAAGAAATCTTGATTTGGCGTCGTCGCCTTGTTTATTCATAGAGCGAAAGTGCGTTACCTCGATGCGACAGTTCAAAAATGTTTCGTGTTCTGAGAAAACTGGGCAAAATGCATGTGCGTAAAGTGTCGTCCCAGATTAGCCTGTGCAGTCCGCACAGGCTAATCAGGTACGACACTTTCCGCTTAAACAAGATATTCGGTAAAAAGGGACTTCCTTTAAACGAAAAATACCACTAAAGCGGAAAGTGTCGTCCCTGATTAGCCTGTGCGGATGACACTTTACGCACATGCATTTTGCCCAGTTTTCTCAGAACACGACTCAAATAATCTCGTGAACTGCATCGTATTCGGTTGTGAGTGTTGAGTCATTTTCAAGACCGTTCAATGTGTTTGTATCACATCATTCCGATTTAATAACGAAGTTAAGAGGGGGGGGGGGGGGGTACTAGAATCACCTGTCTGTCTGCCTTTCTGTCTGTCTTTCCGTCCGTCCGTCCGTCCGTCTGCCTGTCTGTCTTACTGTCTCTTTCGACTAAGAATATTCAGGAATCGGTTGGTGTTAAAGAATTTCATGGACTGTAAACATTGTTGGGGATACTTTACGTTTACTCGTGTAGCCATTAACAAATTAATAAATCTAATTGTATATAATTGCAGATTGTGAATGATGCAAACTGTTACGTCTTTAAAATGACCGATATCGAAAGGCTGGAGAGATTCATTTTCGCGGGAACAGTACCACGACAACTCGCAGCAATAAATGATATCTTACAAGGGTGTGTATTTAAATGATTTCCTCTTTGTACGAAGATTGAACTTATAATGATAATACATACATATAGTTCAATAAAGTTCATGCTTTATGGCAATAAACCCCGGCTTGTTCAACATTCCCACCCAAAAGACGCTGTGCCTTGTTTTTTGTTAGGAGCTTAAGAACACTGAATATGATAATTGCGATGGTACTGACAAACATCGCCTTGTTGCTGCTAGCTGCTCATCAATTTATCTGTAAATGACTAAAAAGCAAAATGGAATCGTCTTAATGTAAAAACACACACACAGACTTCTATGTGCCATTGAGTTACTCTTATTAATGTGTTTCTCTACAAAACTGTCTATTGTGCCACATGTTTTTATTTGTAATTGGAAGCTTTCGTGTTAAACTCGTGCCTCTTTCAATCAACTTGAAGGTTATTTCGCGTCTCGCGCGGATTAGAAGTAGTTCAGATGATATACAAGATCAGCATTCACAGACGCAACGCTCGACAAGATGCACTGATCTACGCGTATGCCTTCTGTTGCCGACGGTCCAATGACGAAGTGAAACTGATGGCGTACTCGCACCTCAACAACATATGTAGAATTCCAACCGACCTGTTTATGTTTATCAAATACTGCGAAGATATTTCCCGACCAGGTATTAATATGTATCATTGATTTGTTTTGCTTAAAATTACTAAAACCAATATTCGGCTGTTTCCAAATGGAAAAAAATAACATGTTTCCCTTAAAATGTGACACAATTTTCCAAACATGGCAAAATTTTACCAATAAAATCAATCTGAAAATTTCATTCAGCAATAATTATGTCAACAGTAAGATAACATACAGAAAACCACGGTGGCAAAGAGGTGACATTCACTCCTCTTTTTATGTCCCCCACTATAGTAGTGGGGGACATATTGTGTTTGCCCTGTCTGTTGGTCTGTTGGTTGGTTGGTCTGTTGGTCTGTTGGTCTGTTGGTCTATTGGCTTGCGCCAACATTTACATTTGCAATAACTTTTGCAATATTGAAGATAGCAACTTGATATTTGGCATGCATATGTATCTCATAGAGCTGCACATTTTGAGTGGTGAAAGGTCAAGGTCATCCTTCAAGGTCAAAGGTCAAATATATGGGTCAAAATCGCTCATTTAATGTACACTTTTGCAATATTTCAATATTCAAGATAGCAACTTGATATTTGGCATGCATGCGTATCTCATGGAGCTGCACATTTTGAGTGGTAAATGGTCAAGGTCATCCTTCAAGGTCAGTGGTCAAATATATGTGGCCAAAATCGCTCATTTTATGAGTACTTTTGCAATATTTAAGATAGCAACTTGATAATTGGCATGCATGTGTTTCTCATGGAGCTGCACATTTTGAGTGGTGATTGGGCAAGGTCATCCTTCAAGGTCAAATATATGGGTCAAAATTGCTCACGTAATGTAACGTCTGCAATATTGAAGCTAGCAATTGTATATTTGGCATGCATGTGTATCTCATGGAGCTGCACATTTTAAGTGGTGAAGGGTCAAGGTCAAGGTTATCCTTCAAGGTCAAACGTCATATACGAGGACATAGTGTTTCACAAACACATCTTGTTATAAATTGCACTCCTCTTTTTTCTATCTCGTGGCCACGAGTTAGCTAAGTCGTGATCTCGAGATGCATAGAGGTGACATTCACTCCTCTTTTTTAAAACTGCACTCCGCTTTTTTCTATCTCGTGGCCACGAGTTAGCTAAGTCGGGATCTCGAGATAGCTATGTCGTGGCCACGAGATAGAAAAAAGAGGAGTGCAAAACTTAATAAAAGAGGCGTGCAATTAAAAAAAAGCGGTGCAGTAAATAAAGGAAGGGTGCATTAAACAAAAGAAGAGAGAATTTCGAGATCTCGAGATCCCGACTTAGCTATCTCGTGGCCACGAGTTAGTCAGCCAATCAAATACTATCTTTTCCCCTCAAATTAATCAGCTAATGAAAACGTCCCAAGGCTCTGATATAACATAACATACTACTATTAGTACTACTATTACTACTACTACTACTGCTTCTGTTGTTGTTGCCGCAGCTATTCTACTACTACTACTACTTCTACTACTACTACTACTACTACTACTACTACTACTACTACTACTACTACTACTACTACTACTACTACTAGT
This sequence comes from Dreissena polymorpha, assembly GCF_020536995.1. NCBI lineage: Eukaryota > Metazoa > Mollusca > Bivalvia > Myida > Dreissenidae > Dreissena > Dreissena polymorpha. The sequence continues at coordinate 133,709,541 of NC_068357.1, read as the reverse complement.
ACTACTACTACTACTACTACTACTACTACTATCACTTCTACTACTACTACTACTACTACTACTACTACTACTACTAGTACTACTACTACTACTACTACTACTACTGCTACTGATGCTGTTGCTAGTAGTAGCAGCAGCAGCAGTAGTAGTAGTAGTAGTAGTAGTAGTAGTAGTAGTAGTAGTAGTAGTAGTAGTAGAAGTAGTCGTCGTAGTAGAAGTAGTCGTCGTCGTCCGTCGGTCGGTCGTCCATCGTCCGTCCTCCGGTCGTGGTCCGTCGGTCGTCCCTCGTCCTAACATCGGTCGTCCGTTGGTCGTCCATCAGTCGTCCCTCGGTCGTCCCTCAACATCGGTCGTCCGTTGGTCGTCCATCAGTCGTCCCTCGGTCGTCCATCGGTCGTCGACCATCGGTCGGTCGTCGGTCGTCCGTTTGTCGTCCGTCGTCGTCGAAGTAGTTGTCGTAATAGTCGTATTAGTACTAGTAAAAGTAGTAGTAGAAGTAGTAGTAGTAGTAGTAGTAGTAGTAGTAGTAGTAGTAGTAGAAGTAGTAGTAGTAGTAGTCGTAGTAGTAGTCGTAGTAGTAGTAGTAGTAGTAGTAGTAGAAGTAGTAGTAGTAGTAGTAGTAGTAGAAGTACAGTACAGCTCGCGCGGATTTGTCAAAATCCGCGCTGCCACCGCGGACAAACGCGCTCTAGGGCGGAAAATCACGGCGATATTGTTTCTTGTTCGCGGTGTTTTTTCGGCGGTCCTCACAAAAACGCCGCGGACACTATCACAGTTAGAAGTCACCGCGGATCGTCGTGGACTTTTCGCGGACCGCGGTGGGCGCACGGCGGATAACGGTGAAGGTTTGTTATAAGAAAATTTCATTCGAGAAAAGGTTCATTATAAAAAGAAAATAACATACATGTTAACATTGTACCTTTGTTTTGTTTGTGGTGAGAAAATGAAATTCCATTAAATATATAATTCTCTCTATGATATAAAATTGTTTACTTCTGTTTCCCAATAATGATGAAGTAAAACTTAAAGTATTTATAGCATGGTTACGTAGATTCCCGAAGATAATCTTAATTAAATGTTCCTATATCTGTGAAAAATAATAAATAAAAGGAAAAATAATTGAATACACAATTAAATACCCGCAAATAAAAAAGATAACTCGTGTATAATTTACTTCGTGTGCGTAACGTTTTACGCCATCTCGTGTCCCTAACATTAGCTCGTAATCTTTTTGAGGGGTATTATGGGCATTTTTCACTGTTGAATTGAGCTGAAAAGAATTCACAGGTCAAAAGACTTAGTTAAAATGTGGTTACTGGCCAATTATCTGCAAATCATCTTGCTACCAGTTGTTTATAAATATATATATATATATATATATATATATATATATATATATATATATATATATATATATATATATATATATATATAATTCAATATTTTACATGACTCATCCAGTCCCCTAAGCCGGAATTATCCGTTAAACAAAAAAGTGTCTTTGTGTCGTATGAATGAATCTGCATTAAAACTTAATTTAGATTCACATCGTAAATCGAATCATTTATTTCGTCAGTTGTCAAAACGAAAGTACGGTTGATATTCAAATGCATTATTGTTCTCTTTCCTGGATATTGTTTTAGTATGTTGATGCTTTATTAACAAATATAAGTCTATATGAAGTGAAAACAACAGTTGCGCTCGACATCTATAAACTGTTGGATGCCCATAATATCACTTTCACCAATCAATCAATTTAAAACACATAAATGACCAGTACAAAACTAGCATTATTCACGCCTATTTCATCGGTTTGTACTCTCCGCAATTGTGTTAATTGTAATTACATTTACTGTGACACGCGTATCATCGAAGTTGCAAACTGTGAACTACCTCGGCTTGGATCAGAAAACTACGACTTATTTTAGCTTGGATTAGTAAACTGTAGATGACTATAAGACAGCTATCTTCGCCCTCGAACATATATAAGATAATATATATATATCACTCGCGTTAAAGGGGCCTTTTCACAGATGTTGTATGTTTTAAAGTTTGTCATTAATTGCTTTATATTGATAAATGTAAACACTGTAAAAAATCTGGAATAAAATTGAAAAAGGGCAAAAAGTAGCTTTCTGCAGGGCTCGAAGCAGTGACCCCCGGAGTCATGGAGTTAAAACGGATAGGACCGCTCGGCCATCCTGCCAAGTATGTATAATGTATTTTACACTTTATATACGCAATCTCCGTAGTTTCACAAAATTAAACGACAATAAAAGAACTATACAAATTATTCAATCGTTTCGCGTTGCAACGCTTTATAATTTTCAGTTTTTAAAATCGTCAAAAGATGCATATACTGGCTATATTAAACCATGGTAAATGTTCAGTATTACCGTTTCCTAAAAAATATCTTAACTAAATAAAAAATTTGCGAATCTGAAACAAGTTTTTTTCAATTTTGTCAATTTATCAAAACGTGAAAAGATCCCTTTAAGATTCACTATTCGAATACAGTATTACGATGGGGAAAGTAACACACACGACAAAATTGCAGATTATTAATCTTCATCGAGCTGGCTTTCGCGTGTCAGCTATTATGAAGTCTATAAATGCGAAAGGACACGTCAACTAGTTATGTACTGGGTAAAACAGTATATTATTGATCCTGATATCGTTTACCGCCTGTGGTGTATGGTCTCTGTTGTAACGACTATCATGTTAGTTACCATCTGGACAATATCTTATCTTAGCGACACACATTGCCACGGGCTAATATAACACCTGATTAGCATAAAATAAATGCCCATATGTAGGCTGAACAACATGACATAAGAAAATAATACATTAATTAATTAAATTAACCCTAAACAATAGATGTAAAGTTTTATTAAAGACTCATTAAATGGTGCAACGATAACAAAATAGTTAAAATTTCAATTTGGTTACAATAAAGGAAAACTCACTATTTTTTGCATCTTCTTTCTCAGTAGCATTACATATAAAGCCTCAATAGCATTGTGAATTAATAAACAATTCAGGTGAAAAATTATATTGTGTTTGTATACATCATGCGAAATGCTATGCGAGAATAAATTGCCCTCTTCTGTTGCAAATTGTAAACAGCACGGGTACAGCAAAATAAATCATTCACCAAGATAAATCAAAAAGCAACACACGGGTAAAGGCGATTAAAAAATCCGACTTTCATGAAATCCGAAGGATAATCATCAAACAAATCTAAACTCTTTAATAGACAATTAGATATTTTATTGTAATAACACTCACAAGTACAATTTATTCTAAGTAATGAGTATCAGCATATGAGTAAAAACAATTTTAAAACATCCGTCTTTCATTGAATCAAAAGGACAATCATGAAACAAATCGGGTAATCTTTTATAGCCAATTATCTATTTTATCCAATCAGACCTAGTGTCAACAATTTGTGAATAGCGGATTAATGACGCGTGAAATTAATGAAGATGGTGGAAAATTGTGCAAACTGTAAAAATCGCAAACAATTGAAAGAGATTAGTGATAAGTGAAGGCGGTAATCGGTAATAGCCCGGCGTCATGTGAAGAGACCGTATCTAATCAATACCTACGATCATTTTAATGTGGAATTCGGTTTTAAATTTGTGATAAGTGTAATTCGGTGTTTCCATGTTACGCAATCATACATATCTCGAAAATATTAAAATTCCAAAACATAGAATACACGTACCTCTCACAAAATTTTGAGCATCATTTCAAAAATTTAAAATAGAAAGAGGTCAATATAGAAATATTTCACGACAACAGAAAATGTAAATTTTGCAATCGTAATGTTATAGAAAACTAGCACTGTTTTTCATTATAAAAAAGTATTACGATGAAAAAACACATTTAAAGCGAGATAATACGATTTTGTATATGTGTTAAAGTGTAATATATTGATAAAATGTGAACAATAACACAAAATAGGCAAGACGAATTTCATAACATTCAGCAAAGACAAATTTGTGCCCCGAGCCGATTGCGACGAATATATTTCGTGCATATTTTCCTACAATAACCGAAGCATTCGTCTTTTTAGTTAGTGTTCGTGTGTCGTATGAATAGATATCGATGCAGGAATTTAAAAAGAACCATTTAACTAAATTTAGATTCACATCATACTTGCATGATTTACATGCTGGCGAATTCGACTATACAGCCTTTTTCGATATCAGAATTAAATATCTGGTTTATTTAACATTTTTCGACACATGTTCTTCTTAACTTTTATTTTAATTTATAATAAATATATGTTTAATAAATCTGTTACACATTTTATATTAATTAATACATATTTGCCAAGATCGTATATACTCGATTTAAAGGGATATACAGGTTATTTGCTCGTTTCGATTTTATTTCACGGGTGATAAAAAATTAGTATTTTTACGAGTTGCAAAGACACGAGTGAACAATTTTTTTCTGTGATCACTCTAAAAAGAAAATCGGTAATCTACCCAAACCAACACATTTTATTTTTTAACACAGTTTACATTTTACAAGCCTGAACACTGATAATCATTTAATCCATTTAATATAAGCCAATATAGCGGGAATCAGAATGAAGCGACGCTGTCATTTCTAAATTTGATCCCGGCTCTATTGGATGTATGTTACATGCATATAATAATAATAATAATAATATAGTATTTTATTATCATCATTAATAACATGCGCTATGATTCATGTATCTACATGTATATATTCTAGGGATGGCATCGAATACCAATATCGGTATTCGAATGTTCGCAAATTCATTCAATCGAATATTCGAATATTCGCATGATTTTACCTTGTTATGTATTAATTTCCATTGGTTTGTAAGTTATATCCGTTTGCTAAATACGAGGCTGTTTATTAACGTTGCTATCTAAAAATTGTATCGCTGTCGATTAATGGGAGGCGGAAAACTACAAAGGGCGAGGCATGGTATGGTATTGCGCAAGGGGGGGTTAGAGGGTTAGGGTTAGGGTTTGGGTTAGTGTTAGGGGTCGGGTTAGGGTTTGGGTTAGCCGAAACCCAACCCTAACCCTAACCCGACCCCTAATCCTAACCCTTACCCTAACCCTTTTAGGGGGTTATCACCCCTGACCATGCCTCGCCCGTTGTAGTTTTCCGCCGCCTCCCGTCGATTAATACTATGACCGATACTGTGATCGGGCACAAATAGAATGGAAAACATCGTGTCATAGAACTTTATTTTTTTATGATTCCACAGATTTTTAGCAGGGAATACGGACAAAAGCCCTCCCGGATAAAAACCCTCCCGTCAGTTTTATAGGGGCCGGACGAAAACCTTCCCATGAATAAACGGGGACGGACAAAAACCCTCCCATGAAAAAAACGGTCCTCCCCCGTTTTTTTCATGGGAGGGTTTTTGTCCGTCCCCGTTTATTCATGGAAGGGTTTTCGTCCGGCCCCTATAAAACTGACGGGAGAGTTTTATCCGGGAGGGGTTTTGTCCGGCATTTTTGTAGCACACCGCGCATATGTAAAACTAAGTTTACACACATTACACTTTGCGGTCTTCTTATCCACAGACCGTGTAAAGTATTCCATACTGCAGAAGGGGCTGGTGGAATTTTCAGATTTGAATTATGATTCCTTGATGATTGTTTAGTTTATATCATCTGTTACTTTTGAGTAATTCACATTATTTAAATGTCTGTTCAAACTGTGATTACAAAAACTAAATTATTATTCGCAAGTAATGTGAAGCCCTTAATTGGTACCTAATTGACAAACAACAGTTCGGGCCCTTTCATATAGTAAGTATATTGCATTGCGCGATTTGAGTAATTCACACATTTAAATGGCTGTACATACTGTGATCACAAAACTTAATTAATATTCGCCAGTCAATTGAAACCGTTAATTGGCACCCCATTGGCAAACAACAGTCGGGGCCTTTCTTAGAGCTTGTATATTGCATTGCGCAATCAACACTGCTACGGGCCGCGTTATCAGTTTGACACGAAGAACGTCACGTCAAACATGTTACTCCCAGGTGGTTTCGGTTGCTTTTTAGTAAGCGGTTCGCAGGTCATTAAATATTGGTGAAATTACGTTTGAATAAAAAATGCGAATTTGCGAATATCATTTTTATAATTCGAATGCTGACCATTCAATCGAATATTCGAATATTCGAATAATTTTGCCATCCCATATATTATATTCAAAAGATAAATACATGTTTGTATAGTTAAAATCTACTTTGAGATTAAATAGTTACGGTCACGGTGTAACGCCGCGGATCGTCACCGCGGACCACGGTGGACGAATGCCTGCTGTGTTTTTTGCCGAAGTAAATTACGTCCGCCGTGGATTGATACGACGATCATCGCGGACCGGTGAACCTCCGACGTCCGCGGCGATTCCTACCAAAAACGCGTTCGCGATGACACCGCGGAAAATGAATAATTTCTAAGAGCTGTACTGTAGTAGTAGTAGTAGTAGTCGTAGTAGTAGTAGTAGTAGTGGTAGCAGCAGTAGTAGTAGTAGTAGTAGTATTAGTAGCAGTAGTAGTAGTAGTAGTAGTAGTAGTAGTAGTAGTAACAGCAGCAACAACAGCAGTAGTAGTAGTAATACTAATAGTAGTATTATGTTATGTTATATCAGAGCCTTGCCTGCTTTGACCCAGCTATATATATGCGCATAGAATATTTACACATGTTACGCAAATTTGATTGGTTGACTAACTCGGGATCTCGAGATAGCGAAAACTCTTCCCTCTTTTGTTTAATGCACTTTATTTACTGCACCGCTCTTTTTTTAATTGCACTCCGGTTTTATTTAGTTTTGAGCTCCTCTTTTTTCTATCTCGTGGCCATAGAAAAAAGAGGAGAGCAAATGAATGTCACCTCTATGCCACCGTAGAAAACGCATGACTTAGTTGACTCCTGTTTGCGAATCTCCAATAGATTAAAACTTTCGTTAAGGTTGGCCAAAACCACATCTTACGGTGATATTTAGATTGATCACCAATCCAAACCAGTGTTATAGTTTCTCCAGTTTTTCTCTGGAGATAAATAAAATGAGACCGAGGGTAGGCGATTTCCTAATATAATATTTTAGTCAGAAATGAACAAGCAAAAATGTAAAAATTAAATAAAGTGTCATAATCTGTTTAATGTGCCTTATTATTAAGCATTTATCTAAGCCTTTACAAATCATCATGTTCATGATTACGCCACATTACATACAACCGATGTAACCTTCCAATCCTACGAGCAGATGTATTGTGTACGAACCGGTTCAAAAGTCTGAATCAAATCATACTGTTTAGCTAGAACCGTATCATATGGTTTATAAACTGTATGAAACGCTTTAAACCGTATGATAAGCTTTTAAGACTTTTGGACGGATTCGTACGTTAAACCGTATGATCCGAAACCGTTTGAATAAATTGATAATGATATATATGTATATATATATATATATATATATATATATATATATATATATATATATATATATATATATATATATATATAATGTATATTTATACATATTAATTCACTTATTTATTCAGTGTTAACCGCATGATTCGAATCGTAAACCGTATGATACGAGTCGTATCAAACGGTTTCGCATCAAACAGTTAAGCGTACAATCGGTCCAAAAGTCAAAACCATCTGAATCGATTTGATACGATCGTGTCATACGGTTTATACTTTTGGACCGGTTCGTACACCATACAGATATACCAGGGTGCAGGTTCACGTTACTTTTTGGGGTACCAGTTTTAAACTTTATAGGATTTAACCCGACGGTAAGAGGTGCTTTATTTCAAATACCTTTTTAAAACAAGTTTTCTTAATAATTTCAACTAGTACATAAACGACAGATTTTTATGCTGCTTATGGCAATGCGAAATACATCAGAATTACTGTATTTACAGTTTTTTTTTGCTTCTTTGTGACCCGCCAAAAAACGTCCCTTTCCCCTCGGATTTGTTTTCCCCTCAGCAGGTAAATTTTCCCCCAGATTTCATTCCACCCCCCCCTCCCCCCCCAATTTAATTTTGTTGTTGTTTTTGTTTACATGAGTTAAGCTGATCCAGTGTAGAAAATAGAACATATTGCATAATTAAATTATCTGTTGCCTTGAATTTGTTTTAAAAACAGTAAAATATGTTAAATTGATTATTTAAGACTTTCCTTATTTTCCCCAAAATCCGGCGTTTCGCGTGATTTTCCCCCCCAAATCCGGCATTTCGCGCGATTTTTTTCCCCTCAAAAAAGGCCAGGCCCTTTCCCCAAAATCAGATAAAAACCTGATTTAATAAGCATGTGTTCTTGTTCAAAAATTTCATTTTTACTGCATTCGTTGTACACGGTTAATGGCCGGTTATGTTTCACGCAACGTAAAATTGTGTCAATGATTTCAGACGTATTCAATGACTTATTCTTATACCTTAAGGTATCGGCACATATAGCAAGAAAAACTGTCTTTTATGCACTATACTCTATAGATTTTTGCAAATGTATTTCAATAACTTGAGATATTTGCAAAAATAAAGTTCTGAAAGGTGTGATTACATTCTGTCCAGCCCGTGTTTAAACCACGAAACCCCCGTTGATTCTGCACCCTGTATACATTCTTCAATAACTCTAAGTTTAAATAGGGAACACATGAACATGACCTTGACTGTTGAGCGAGATTTTGGATATAATTGCGCTCGTGTTTTATACATTTATTTGTCATGCATTGTATGCTGTGTTAAATTCCTGTTTTCTGTGTTTGAATAGTATGACCACTCGATCTTGCTTAAAACACATGTTTAATAGTTTGGTCAAATATAAATTGTGCAAGTTTCTATACACGAAAGAGCTATTAATTTATCAATAATATTATATAAGAAAAACATATTATTGTGTGACGTTATTTTAAACCAAAGGTACCGGTTGGGGACGGGCACACAGACGAGCGGTATCAAGATGGTACAGGCAGTTTGAAAATAATCCAGAGAGATTGTTCCACCTTGTAACCAAGTATAAACGCCGGAGCGGCATCTCCCATGTTGATGTTATTCGACTGGCCCATGTTAAAAGTGCAGACCCAGTTATTCAACTTATATTGAGGTAAAGTAATTGTGATCTTTTTGTACATGTGTATATATTAACACGGAAAATGCACGCCAATCGGTACTTGTGTCCATAATTAATATAATTTGCAGCATGTATGCACTCGTTCATCTGATTGCAGTTTGAATAAGTGGTTCATCCCAGTGAGAAAGATGTAAGGGGCCTATATAGGTCCCATGTGGGCAACTCATATGCGTCATGACTTGGCAATATAAAGAACCAATATCGACAGCATGTATGGGCTATATGGGCATTGTACTTAAACCAACAAAATTTAAGATGGCCAACTTTACTGTACCTCAACGTATGACGCACAAGGTGAATGCGGCGGGAATTATGACCCCTTTTGACATGATTTTGCCATTGTCGCATCTCTCTGCCTTGGACTCGCTGCATAACGGCTGTTCTATCTAGTTTACAAAAGTCCCAATGCTTTTCAATGCGGTGACCCCAGCTTTATTCTTATTTGTGTTTATGTTGTTTTGTATTGTGCTGTATTGTGCTGTTTTGTACTGTTTGGGCAATCGGTCACTTGCCTTAAATAAAGGACCTACTAATTGTTTATAATAATAATGCAATACTACTCCAGCAGCTGGAGTTTCACTTCTTTATATTAATCAGTAAAAATTCAATAGTCTAGAAAACAATATACCAAATGAATTTCGTTAATATTTACATTACATCTCTACCTCGCCCTTGAAGTATATTCAAACATTGTCACACGTTGAGGCAAAGTGAAAATTGACATCGTGTATATACATTACACTTGTAACATGTGAATGCCTATATAGGGCTGATAGCCTGATAAATACCGTGAGCTACGTACATAATAAAACATACTGATATATGCATATACAATTTTACAAAAACAGTTCAGTGTGTATTCTTCATTGTTGGCGATGCCTGTAATTTCTTATTTCCAATTCAATTGCACACGTTAATGCATGTATATATATTTTTCCAAACATCTTTGCAATATAGGCGTCATGAGTGTTGTATCTGGGCATATATATATGTGTTCCTCGTCAGCAAGAAATTTCAATGGAGGCTTCATTTACTATATAGTATATAAAATGAAACCGAAGCATGCTCATCTTCGAGATTTGTTCGGAGTTTTCATTGGGAGCTTAATGATGAAAACCAAGTATGCTGACCAGTGCCATGATTGTTCTCATTGTTATGGGACTTGAAGGGAAAGATGTAGTAGTGTCCGTTCTATTTCTTCGACGAACCATTGTCACTTAGCGTGGTGAGAAGCTTAATTAACCAGATGTGTTGGGCACTGAACCACGATATGAGTCTTAGTTTTGTATCTAAAATATGCATTATATGCACAGTGTGTCTCCTCTATTTCTACGCAGCTACTGGATAGACTGAAATCAAACTTAATGGAAAGATTAACGAAAGAGCTTTTCACTGACCCAAGTATCTTTTTTAAATGATTAAATTGGTGCTATTATGGGAATTAAAGTATTTTTAAATATGCATTTACAGAAAACTGCGTGTACGTTATGTTTGTTTTCATCGGAACCTTTTGATTGTCGTCGGCTTATCTGTTGCAATCTATAACACTCCTGTTCTTTCGATCTCTCGGGACATCATAAACATAGCATAAAGAGGGACATGAATTCATAATACCACCCGCTAGTTTTTATCTAAGGCAAATGAGCAATCACTTTATTTAACTACAGATACATAATAAAGGGTTACACCGAGGCGAAAGAACTGTTTACTGATGTCACCACACAAACTATGGTGAACATTACCAATCTGATGTCAGCGCTCGATGATGCAAAACGCACAGACAATCCGGAGAACCTTTGCAACCTTATCAGAGCTCACCGTTTAACATGGGAACAGTGTCCGACAAGGCTACTGAAAAACCGATCAGTATTGATGTGCTTACTGCAGCAAATGCCAATCGAAGCAACGGTTCGCAAGCTTGGACTCATGACTTGCCATACAGTCTTTGATGATGCAGATGGAGAGGAGTCATTGGTAAGTCATACAGCTGTAACAAGATGTGATAATGTGTCTGCTGCTTATTTATGAAGCATGTTATATTATTTAATGCATCTTTGTGCAACTGTGTTGGAATGGTATTATTTTCATTTTGTGGTGTGCTTATTAGAGATTAGTTGTACAGAAATTGGATTCCATCAACACTGACTTTGAAGACCACGTGGAAGATGTGCGTGGAGGACCAAGGAAAGTATGGCATCCACTGAAGCTGTATAAGGCGAGAACTCAATATATGAAAGACAGAGCTCATGGTAAAAGTGCATGGTTTCTAACAACGTGTTTTGTGTCATTTTCCATGTATTGTAGATCTACATATGCTCGTTATTGGAAAGAGAGATTACACGTCAATGTAAATTAAAAAACACTCAGTTCTAATGAAGATATTAATTTATGCGAAAGAAAAATAAACAAAAGTAATTGTTTTACGATGATACTTCGATTATTGAAGTGGCGTGTTAAGTTAAATATGATTGCGCGAAAGATTTAATACATGCTTTTAAGGGTTTGTTGCATATTAAGAAACCAACAAAACAACAGTTTATATATACTAAAAAGGTTGTGAAACATTTGCATTTAATAATAATCATCGGATGAAATTGAATTTTTCATGCAGTATTCAACTTATATGAATTCTTACAAGTTAAATGTACGATTATGCAGATAAGGAGCAGAGTGCAAGGAGATCCACTCTGTGGAAACCAATACAGAGGATAGGAGACGCACTAGAAAGAGCCTTTTATAGGTCGTTCTCAAAAATGCAACCCACCGGAAAACGAATCTACTTTGTCCATAGCGTCAGCGACCGTACAATCAAATTAGGAGACTGGTAAGAGATGTTAATTCATCAATAATTTATACTTATGTATTTCAGTCCAGTTTCAATTAATAGCGAGCTCGAAGAGCAGCCAGAGGCTGCTCGAGAAGTGCGCATTACGTTAACACGTGTATTTTACTGTAGATCTACAGGTTATTATTTTGAAAAGTTTGGTATCTGCGCGCGCAATATCCGAACCTGATATCCGAACCGGAAACCGGAACTGGAAATTTTCGAAGTAAACCGGCGTCTCCTGATTGATCACAATGATACAATAAATAAAAATGATCAAATTTACGGCTTTTACATATTCTAAAATTCTTCTCTGTATTTTAATGACTATATTTCGAACAACGCATCGGCATTCTTCGTGTAAAACAGTTGTCTTCATTCCGGGAGTTCCCCGTTCAATGACGTCATCACCAAAAGTAGCACTGTAGTTCCGATGTTTATAATTTTCGTGCATTTGATTGGTTGAAATGTAAGAAAATTGAGCTAAAGAAAATCGGAGCCAAAGAAACGGCTACAAACGACTGTACTTGATTCTAAACAACAACTTCGTGAAATGTTTAAATTTAATTTACATAGTATCTTTATTTAAGTTTTTATTTAGTTTCTTGTCAGGCTGTGACAATAAACTAGGACGAAGTTATTCTGTTTAAATACCATCAATGCAAATGCCTGCATTTTGTGCAGCGTGTGGTTTTTCAAAGAGATATGACTTAATACTTATGTAAGTATCATCGTGTACTGGAATTTGTCCGACGCGTTAAAGAAATGATTATACGGCGAGGCTTGCCATGAGCAACACATCATTAGCATCATAAAGTGACTAAAAAATAAACAAAATAATCGAACATAATTATAATTTAACGAAGCACAAAATCTATTCAAGACTATTGCAACTGAAACCGTTTTGTAGGATAAGTTGATGACACAATTTCAGCTTCAACAAGATTTTATAAAAAAAACACTTAATTTAATATAAACGTCACGCTTACCTTAATGACACCGTTAACCCATTGTTTATAACAATTAAGTTGACAACTTTAATCCAAAGTTAATAACAAACACCTTGAAACTATATGCACTTCCACTTCTATTCTTCCAAGTTTTTATCGAAACTTAGTTTAAAACACACTATTTTATTGGATTACTATCAAGTTTACATTAAAGCATGATAAACACACAATCCAGTGTTCGACACTAACGGGAGTCCGGTGGTCCGAGACTCCTCGAAATGAGACTCGGACTCCATGTTTTTGTGTCAAGGAAGTCCGTCGGACTCCTTCAAAATCATCTTTTAAATTATAAAAAAAGTCATTTCGTTTCGCAAATTCAGCTTCTGTACAAAAATCATCTTACTCAGAATAGTCATTATCGAACACTGTCTATAAAAACGTTAAGTTGCATGTGTTTATTGTCACATTAGAATTGTAATAATTTAATAGTCACCCTCTAAATACTGCAGAAGGAAGTTTTTAATACCAAGTCATAATTGCACACTTCAACCACTGCTTGAGAACTGTAAGAGTTTTTTCTTAACAAGGAAGATTATAGACAGCTGGTCTATTGAAAGTGAGAAGGGTTCAATTAAAACTAAGTAATGTCGGAAGCATATACAAAACCAGAACAATGCCATCATTTGGACTATGCAATCGAATACGTATTTTTCTTTCATCTCATGAAAACCCCTGTCTGTTCTACAAGTATGTTTTCAGAAGATGCATTGTGTATACTTATTATTGTTTTACAATGATGGAGATACTTTTATTGTCCATTTTATAGTTTATGTACGCAAAACAAAGAAATTCCATTTACAAGTTTTATTGAAACAACTTGCAATGCAAAGGACCTCAATCAATTTATGATTTAGATGTGTCATAAGCCGAAAAATACGGTATAAAACAAGTGTCATAATTTTGGACTACCTGAAGTATGATCGGACTCCAAAATTTCCGAAAGAGGGAGTCCAAAGAACTCCTTACTCCGAATCGTTAGTGTCGAACACTGCAATCCAAAATACCTTTGGCGTTCGATGCTTTAAACAAATAACAAATAATGTTAAAAAACGCCACGTCCGACATGTCCTTTATTCCAGATAGTTTAAATAATTAAAAAAGCTAGCGCGCTTCACGGAATTTTCAAAACTCGCCCTGAGCGTTCATACTGCATAAACGCCCGAAAAATAAGAATCAATCCTTATATTTATATTTGTCCTTTGATTCGAAACAATTCAAACATATTCGAGAATAAAAAAACTAGAATTGTATGCTTTTAGGGAGGCAACACATGTTGTAATCTTAGTTTCGGGAACAGCTAGGACCCGCCCCTTAAGGTTTTGTTATTCATTATTCCTGCACGAAGAAAAGGAGTTCTGAAGTTTTACTATTAATTATAATTACACGTAGCACATTATTTGGAAAATTAAAACATCCATTGCAGCTGAAACTGTGCTGTAGAATAGATTAATGCCATTATTTAAGCTTCGACAGGGGTCATTAAAACTAAATTTAGTATAAACGACACGCTTACCTCAACGGCAACTTTAATCCAATGCTGATAACAATCAAGTTACAACGATATACACTTCCAGTGTCTTTTCTTAAGGTGTTATGCATGACAAACACACAATCCGAAACACGTTTTGGATTCGTTCGATGCTTTAAACAAATATTTAATTGTAAAAAATACACCACGTCCATATTGTTTTCGTAAAATGTTTCGTCACCGAAATGGCGTCACACAAGATACGTCATAAACTGCGTATTCAAGTGATGAGAATAAAATACGGAAAGCTGGTTTGGTAATATATTTTTACAGAAATATTTGACAACTAAGAAAATTGATGGGATAAATCGAGACATTGAGAAATGAAACATCAAAGAAACAAAAGTAAACAAACGGGTAATGTTTATTCATGTTTGTTACTATATTTACAAAAGTAGTGCGGTCGCGGTACTGGTCACTGTATAACCATGCGTAAGCGTCTAGAAACCATTGGTCCGATTTTAGAAGCTCCGCCTTCGAAGGCGGTATCGCCGGCTTACGGGTTACGCAAAATGAACTCATTAATTTTTCTACAGAAAATTAAGAGTGAATGTAAATATAACTATTTTGTTTCGTCACAGAAATGACGTCACACGATTTACTACGTTATACATTTCGTAATATAAAATCAAATCGCTGAAGGCATTTCAAAAATGAATTCAACACTTTCTTCTTCTTCATTCATGTGATGTACTAATCTCACTCTGGAGCATACTCGTACATTTTTTTATTTACAAGGTGATCGTGAGAGTGCAGTTAAAAAATAAAACCTTTAAAGGGACTATCAACCACGAATGACGAAAAAAAAAGTTCTAAAATACCGTATATTTTACAATAGTTAGTTTATATTGATTAAAATATCACGACTGGTATATACCATTACTTGAAAAAATTTCATATTTTCAGTTTATTCGGTATTAAAATTTCGCGATGTGAAATCGAAAGTACATCGCGAAAATAGGTGACATAACGATTTACACACTAACGATTTAAATAACGCAAGTAGATTGATCCTTTTATATATAAAATACAATGCACTACGCATGCACAATTTGCGTTTCTTGGTTTACCACTTGTCGATGATGATCAATCTACTGGCGTTATTTATAGTTAACTGGTATTTACCTGGTAGACATACCCAGTAAAATTTATTACCAAGTATACAGAAAATATGAAAACTTAACAACTTTTTGCAAGTAATGTAATATACCAGTCGTGATACTTTAATCAATATAAACTAATACTTTTAAAAAAAATACGGTATTTTACAACCTTTCTTTTGTTCGTCGTCGTGGTTGACAGTCCCTTTAAGATTTATAATAATGTATAGTCAGGGAGGCTCAATGTTTGAATTGGAGGCCTGCCAGTCCTTTCCTGAATGACTCTGTAGTCTGTAGAACTTTAAGGTGCTTTGGTAGCTGGTTCCACAATCGAGCTCCGGAGATGAAGAAGGAGTGACGGTATGTGTCTGTTCTGCAGTATGGTATCCAGTAACGGACCACTGCACCATCCAGCTTTTCTAGTCCATGTGCTCGTGTAGATGTGATCGATCGCCGGAGGGGATCGATTGCTGGAATGTCGAGAAGACCATAGGTGATCCGATACATCATCAGGAGTTTCGAGTGCTGGCGGCGGAGTTCTAAGGTAGGTAGCCCAAGGTCTGCGATCATCTGGCTAGTGCTGCTTGTGGTCCTGTAATTGCCTGTGATGAATCGCGCTGCTCTCCGCTGCAACGCCTCAAATTGTTGGATACATGTCTGTATGTGAGGGTCCCAAGCTGCTGATGCGTAGTTGAGGACAGGTCTGACTAGTGACTTATAGCACTGCAGCTTCATGTCTTTAGGGCAGCTGGAGAGGTTTCTGCGGAGAAAAGCGATGGAGTTATTGGCAGACTTAGTGCAGCTGTCCACATGTGGTTTCCAAGAAAGATCGGTGGCAAGTGTCACACCTAGGTACTTTCCTGTCTTGGCTAAGGCTAGTTGGTGCCCGTGGATGTTGTAGTCTGCTTGTATTGGGGTTTGCTTTCTTGTAATCCTCAGTACCTCACATTTGTCTGGGTTGAAGGACATCTTCAAAGTTGTTTCCCACTCTTGGAGGGCATTGAGGTCATCCTGTAGTATCTGTGCATCCTCTGGAGACTAGATCTTTCTGTACAGGAGACTGTCATCCGCGAAGAGCCTTATTGTGGATTTAAGTTTGGAGGGCATGTCATTGATGTACACCAGGAAGAGCAAGGGTCCTAACACTAAGCCTTGAGTGACAACCGATGTCACTGGTGCTGTGTTTGACTGTACACCCTCAACCTGTACCTGTTGACTTAAGTTTGATAGGAAGCTTCTGATCCAGGCGAGTATGTTTACACTGATGCCGTTGTGCTTCAGTTTCACAGCAAGGTGTTCGTGTGGGACCTTGTCGAAAGCCTTACTAAAGTCGAGTAAGATGGCGTCTATCTGCTAACCGTTATCAAGAGCTTCCGAAAGGTCCTGTATGGTCAGATGTAGCTGCGTCTCACACGACCGGCGCTTTCTGAATCCATGCTGTGAGTCTGATAATATCTTCAGGTCTCCCATGTGCTGCATTTTCTGACTGTACATGATATGGTCCATAACTTTACAGCAGACAGAGGTGAGGGAGATAGGCCTGTAGTTGGCAGGGGTGCTTTTGTCGCCCTTCTTGAATATGGGAGCCACCAATGCCTGCTTCCAGTCATCAGGCACACAGGCTTGTGACAGAGAGGCCTGAAAGATGAGGGTCTACATAGGTGATAGTTCGCTTGCAAATTCCTGTAGGAACCTTGTAGGGATGGCATCAGATCATGTTGCCTTGTGTGGGTTCAGGTTCCGCAAGAGTTTGTGTACACCCTCATTTCCTATGTTGAAGGTTGCCATTGATGGGAATGGTGTTCCGCTCATCTTTGGAATGTTACTTCGGTTCTCTTCTGTGCATACACTTGTAAACTGCTCATTCAAGATTGCAGCCTTAGAAATAGGGTCGTTATGCAGGAGACCTTCATGTTTCAGGAGGGCAATACCACTGCTGTCACATCTTCTTGTTTTGATGAAGGAATACAGCTTCTTAAGGTTGCGATCTTCAGATACAGTATCGCTGATGTATGTGTTGTATGCCCGTCTGCACTCGTATTGGACTGTCTTTTGCAGCTGTTTATATCGTGTGAGGTCTTCTGGTTTCCCATTATGTTTGGATCTCCTGAGGGCCCCCTTGTCTTGATAGGCGCTTGATCTTTCGATTCACCCAGGGTTGGTTGTAACGTTGTGTTGCAAATTTTGATGGAATATGTTTTTCTATGGTGTTAATACAGAACTGCTTAATTCTTTCCAAAAAGTGTTGATGTCTGTATCTGAGTTATGTCTGTTGAGAAAGATGTCACGAAATTCGTCAATAGTTGTGCGGGTGGTAACGAGATCAGTATGGTTCCAAAGCAGAATCTTTCTCTGGGGTGATTTGGATCTAGGAGCGCGTGTTGAGGCCTGCACAAATACAATGTCGTGGTCACTGACGCCTGGGACTGGCTTGATCTTCTCCACCAGTGGTGGCCCATTTGTTATGAAGAAGTCGAGTATGTTGTTACCTCTTGTAGGGGATGTTACGCACTGTTCTACCCCTAAATCAGCTACGATGTCAAGAAGTTTGTGGTTGGTCTTGTTAGAGTATGAGTTAACGTTGATGGTATTGGTATTCCAATCGATGTCTGGCAGGTTAGCGACACCAGCAATCCATATTGTGGCATCTGAGTTATGTTGATGTAGGTTGTTGATTACAGTACTCATTTCTTCCATGTATGTGTGGTGGCTATTAGGTGGTCTGAATAGTGATCCGATGATCAGGGTTTGCTTGCCTTGGCATTCGAAACGTGCAGCACGGATTTCATTCGGAGTTGTCAGTGCCATGTCTGTTCCAACTATACTATCCTTTGCTGCTCTCATCACTCCGCCATAGTGGTTGTCACGTCTGGCAACGAAGTTGTACCCTGCATGGATAACTTCTCTCTCATAGAAGCCGTTGTGCAGCCATGTTTCACAGCCAATAACGATATCGGGGTTCGATTCTTGGAGGAGTAGCCAGAATTCAGATCGTTTTGCTCGCTAACTCTGGAAATTGATCAGCAAAATCCTATGTGATGCTTGTGTTTGTGCACGTTGTCTGGTATTCCTGACAGGGGACGAGGACAATTGTGGGGGCCCGGTGACGACAGTACAGAGCTGAAGCTTGACGTCTGAGCATCAAGTGGGCTTGAGTGTTGACTTTGGTTTATGTGGCTTCCATGGGTACTGTAGGAGTTCTCTGTTGCTACAGAGGTGTTGATGGAGTCAACAGTCATTGAGTTAAAGAGGGAAGTTGAGAAGTTTGGTAGGCCGCAACAAAAGCAGACCCAGCTAGTGTCTTGTATGTCATAGAGAACAGCAATGGGCATGTTCAGGCATTTTGTGTGAAACCAGGTATCGCAGGAGTCACAACATACAGCATTCTAGTTGGATCTGCAATGTTTTTGGCACTCAACACAGGGAAATCTGTATGTTTGGCCTGGGTTAGGGTGGCAGTCATTGGATTCTGTGATCCTGTTGTGGAAGTAATATCCGAAACCTGGATATGTCAGATCATCTGGACAGTGGTGGTCTTAACTCGACCAGAAATAAAAAATAAGAACAAAAGTGAAGATACATTTCAGGAGGTGTACTTCTTTATTAGATTGTTGTACCGTTTGAAGGATGTCCGTAAAGTTCGTCCGAAATATATATTACTTTTGACAAGATCGTTTTTGCAGGTGTTTAGCTGGACAGAGTTATGCGTTGCTTCGTAGAACAGATGGCTGTTAGAAGTGGATGCTATCTGGTGACAAACAAATGAGATACCTGACTGAACCCCCCCCCCCCCCAAAAAAAAAAAACAAACAAACAAACAAAAAACAAACAAACTTTTTTTGATGACAGAATTGAAAGTTGCGCCTCACGATCACCTTGACCTTTATATCCTATGCAAATGTATGATGATGTTTCGATTAAAATACAAAGAAGTTTGTAAATACAGAAAAGGGCTTTATGGTATTCTATTGTGTTTTTGCTAAAGGTGGGGATGTCCGACAAACTGCAGTTGTTTGCTCTTTTCACCTTTTTAATATTATAGTCACGGAAGATGAAGTTCTACTTTTTAAGGTAGCTAATCGAGCGGCCACGAAAAAAATCAAAATAATCTGCAAGCATTATGGTAACCATCAACTAATGCACAGAAAGAATCGGCTTTCAATTTGATCTGATCTCCCCACTCATTCTATCCCGCGAAACCCTTGATTATCCTTAGCAATGTAATCATGCTATTATACAGCATTGCAGTTTACCTATATATTTTTCAAAGGGTCAGATAGCTTAATTGGTAGAGCAACCCAGGCCGGTAACAGTAGATGGCTCATAGGTGGTTTCGGGTTCGAATCCCGATCTGACCTTCTTAGGTATACTTGTCGTTGCAAGGCTGGCAACTGATAATGTGACAATCTGTTTGGGCGGGATTTGGGGCTAACAGTTCAGTTCATCAGGTCACATGAAACCCTTTAATATGGCCCGTTTGTTGTTTAATTGCTGATTAACATAATAATTAAAAGTTAATTTCCTTATTTTTGACGCCAGTCTTTACGAACTAAACGTTCTTCTGCTAGGAAGCACCTTGTATTATTTAATTCAAAAATTATCTTTATTAAAGTTTTTTGTTAGATTCTTCTAGTAAACATTAATCGAGCTCGCTTCGAGGCTTTGCCGTATTTCATATTAGCGAGCTCACAGAGAAGCCGCAGGCTGCTCCAGAAGCGAGCATTACGTTTACACGTGCATTGAACTGTAGATCAACAGGTTGTTGTTTTGAAAAGTTTGGTATCTGCGCGCGCAATATCCGAACCGGAAACTGGCAGTGGAAATTTTCAAAGTAAATAAACGGCGTCTCTTGATTGATCATAATGATACAATAGATAAAAATGATCAGATTTACGGCTTTTAAATATTCTAAAATTCTTCTCTGTATTTATTGTGACTATATTTCGAACAACGCATATCATATGATCAGCATTCTTCGTGTAAAACAGTTGTCTTCATTCCGGGAGTTCCCCCGTTCGATGACGTCATCACCAAATTTAGCACTGTAGTTCCGATGTTTATAATTTTCGCGCATTTGATTGGTTGAAATGTAAGAAAATTGAGCTAAAGAAAATCTAAGCTAAAGAAACGGCTACAAACGACTATACTTTATTCTAAACAACAACTTCGTGAAATGTTAAAATTTAATTAAAATATTATCTTTACTTAAGTTTTTTTGTTAGTTTCTTGTCAGACTGTGACAATAAACTAGGACGAAATTATTCTGTTTAAATACCATCTATACAAATGCCTTCATTTTGTACAGCGTGTGGTTTTTTCAAAGAGATGGGACAGAATACTATGTAAGTATCATTGAGTACTGGAATTTGTCCGAAGCGTTATAGAAAGGATTACACGGCGAGGCTTGCCATGAGCAACACACCATTAGCATTATAAAGTGACTACAAAATAAACAAAATAATCGAACATAATAATAATTTAACGAAATACACAATTGGGATATTAAAATATCTATTGCAACTGAAACCGTTTTGTAGCATAAGTTGATGACACTATTTCAGCTTTAACAAGAGTTTATAAAAAAAATGAATTTAGTATAAACGTCACGCTTACCTTAATGACGTCGTTAATCCATTGTCTATAACAATTAAGTTGACAACTTTAATCCAAAGTTAATAACAAACACCTTGGAACGATATGCACTTCCACTTCTATTCTTCCACGTCTTTATCGAAACTTAGTTTAAACCACACTATTTTATTGTATTCCTGTTTGCATTAAAGCTGCAGCATGATAAACACACAATCCGAAATACGTTTGGCATTTGTTCGATGCTTTAAACATATAACAAATAATGTTAAAAAACACGACGTCTGACATGTCCTTTATTCCAGATAGTTTAATTAAAACCATTTTGTTTCGTCACAGAAATGACGTCACACGATTTACTACGTAATACATTTCGTAATATAAAATCAAATCGCTGAAGGCATTTAATTATTTATTAATTAAACTTTATCTATGCAAACGTATGATGATGTTTCGATTAAAAAACAAAAAGTTTGTAAATACAGAAAGGGCTTTAGGCTATTCTATTGTGTTTTGGCTAAAGGTGGGGATGTTTGACAAACTACTGTTGTTTGCTCTTTTCACCTTCTGCGAGCATTATGGTTACCATCAACTAATGCACAGGGGAATCGGCTTTCAATTTGATTTGATCTTCCCACTCATTCCATCCCGCGGAACCCTTAATATACCTAAGCAAGATAATCATGCTATTATACAGCATTGCAGTTTACCTATACCTTTTTCAAAAGGTAAGATAGCTTAATTGGTAGAGCACCTAGGCCGGTATCAGTAGATGGCTCATAGGTGGTTTCGGGTTCGAATCCCGATCTGACCTTCGTAGGTAAACTTGTGGTTGCAATGCTGGCAACTGATAGTGTGACAATCGGTTTTGTGCGGGGTTTTGGGCTAACAGTTCAGTTCATCAGGTCACATGAAACCCTTTAATAAGGCCCGTTTGTTGTTTTATTGCTGATTAACATAAAAAAGTTCATTTCCTTATTTTTTATACCAGTATTTACCACCCCACGTTCTTCTGCCGGGAAGCGCATTTAATTTAATTCAAAAAATATCTTTATTTAAGTGTTTTGTTAGTTTCGTCTAATAAACATTTATCGAGCTCGCTTTGAGGCTTTGCTTTATTTAATATTAAGTTTTCGAATCGTTTAATTTAGGTGACTTATGCCCTGAAGTTGATTTTAATACTGAGAGAGCATTCCGTAATACGAATCTTGCTTTCAATGACGTCACTGTGTTCAATAGCTTTATCATCCCTTTCAGGAAATTGCCCGTGAACGAAATTTCAGCTGTGATGAGTGTTACACTGGCAAGAACAGAAGAAAACTGCGTGATTGCAGGTCAAGACTAGGAACTAATACAAACATCAACCCTAACACAACCACTCCCAACAAGCTACTAACATTGATGACTCAGTTTGCTGTATTTTTTATGAGAGCATATAGTGATCTTTGGCTGACTGTGATTTACATTAAATTAAAACAAACGAGAACTAATTCGGAATGCAATTTTGTGACATAAATTTTTGCCATTATCGAGCACAAGAACAATGCATTATTTGTTCTGTTTCAGCCATTGGTGGTAACAAAATGGAAATCTTAGACGTCGACAGAAATGAAAAGATGGACTCTGTTTTAACAAGATTGAATAGCTTGCATCTGCCCGGGGAAGCCGACTGGTCGCTGCCGATTAAAGACGCAATGGAAAGGAAATTGCGAGACATCGACGCTTTCCTATTCTACGTTGATTGTGAGAATGCGTAAGTTCAGGTTAATTTCTAAATTTAACCAATGCATAATATTTAATAATTTTCGTCGGCAAAAAAATTACGATGATTTAAATCAGTACTCTATGATTCCACTTTCTTATATGTTGTAAAAAAGAAGGAATGTAGCTGATATCTGTATAAACTTCATTTCATCTTTCCCCAGAAAGTTGAGATTCTTTTGCCATGGTGCATTTTCAACCACAAATACATTTCATTGCGTTAATCGATTTTAATTTCTCTTATTTGTTAAATTTAAATAACGATGTGAGGTTAACCTGTATTGAAACGTTTGTGTAAGTAACAGATTCATGGCTAAGTGTTAAGTTTGGCGCGCCATCCAACCGGTGGAAACCAGCAATGCTTCTAATTAACCGTTTAAAGCGGTAACACAGATTAAATCATTTGTTACGTTTTTAGAGGTGTATTATGTTTTGTTATATATTGCATAGTCAATGGATCATTTGACTTAAATAAATAAAAAAGAAGGGTTGATAATAATTTATATCGTGATTATGGTTCTGGGGGGTACATATGATTATTTCTATGCATTTGTATATGCCATATCAGTAACGTAATATCGCTTTTCGAATGAAATTATTCATGTTCCTTTTATTGGAATATTCCTGAAGAGGCGGTTGCAGTTTTATGATAGGAGAAGATTACTTAACGAAATTGAATTTTAAGACAAGAAAGTGAAGAATCGCTTACAATTATTTGCCAACATGCATTTGTGACTGCATATCCTTAAGTAAATCGTTACTACATGTATGGTATGTCTACCGAGTAAAAATTCTATCTGGATTGAGAAAAACCGAATGCGCGTATACTTTTAATTTTGAAAATTCAGTGGGGTAAAAGTAGGAAAAATTAACAGTATACATTAAATATACATAATACACCACGTCAGTTGTAAAACCCCGACCTAATTCTGTGAATCGCGTTTCTTATGTACTTTTACATGTGTTACCAAGTAAACTTTGACTTAATATTTTACATGTAATGTAAATGTTACTCGATTAAAGTTCAGTGGTTGTTTTCCAATCGAAATTCTTATTTTGTTTCAAATCAGGTACACAGAAACGCATGTTGCTGACGACATGGTAAAGTACAGACAGTACTGCAACAATCCTTCGGTCAAGCTGATAGTGTGCGGCCTGAACGACTCTCCACATTCCTTGGCCGACAAGGACGATGTTCATATGCTGAATATTTCCGTATTTGATGCATCCGTCCCAAAATTGATTGACAACTTTATTCGAAGGGAAATGCGAGGTGTAAGGCCTGATGCAATTTTGGCTGAATTGCCTGGCGCGCAGATTATTGGAGGTCCTGATGATATGTCGGATGAAATGCAAGGGGTAATTTCTGGTGAAAGTCAGGTCGACCTGCCTGGTGAGCAAAATACTGAAAACCCTGATGATGTTGAAATGACTGATGATGAAACCTCTGTTGAATTGTCAGCGGCTAGGTCAAATGACGTAGAGCTCGATCGACGCGTTAAAACTGAACCAACCCAAAAGAAACAGTAGAACAACCAAGTCCGAAGTCACAGTTTAAAATGAACATAAATATTAGAAATCAACTCGAACATTTTGTTATGACAGTAACTTTTTATGGACTTTTAATAAAATTGCAATGATAGTGATTAGTTGAAAAAAGTTATCGTTATGTTCACAAATCGTTCAATAGTTACCTATTAATCCACGCTCACTGATTATTGAATTACTAAAAGTGAATTTGCTAATTTGAAATATATTTGATATTGCGATATGAAGTTATTATTGACAAATCATAAACTTGTTATATGACAATCTATTAAGGAACGATGCTTTCCGGACACTGTTTTATACAGAAACACAATTGACAGGTCGCGAATTATGCAATAATTACCTGTATGATATTGCAGACAGACTTGATCCTATAACTTACGTATTGCCATGAGGAATAGTATATGAAATGTGTAAACTGTCCGTGATTTGAAATTAGTTCTGCTTTCGGTGCCCATTGTCGCTTGAAAATATTCATATTTGTTATGTATGTACTTGTGTTCAAATATTGTGCCTTACGATTGTGATTACACTTCACTATAGTTATTGTCGAAAACATGAGCATAACATATTAGGGGCTGAACGATAAAAGACTTTATGGAGATCCGAGACGGTTGTATTTCTTTAGGGCTGATTGTTTCTTTCGGAATTTAAAAAAACATAATCGCCACCTACGTCATTCAAAAGGGAGTGTTCTGGTGGGCTGCGAGGAACAAGAGAACCGGTTCAAGTACCAAGGCTCGGAATAGTATAAAAGTGACGATACAGCCGGAACTCTAGCTTTTTCACATTTGATATTTCGATCAACACCTTCTAAATGTATTAACGGAAACTTCTAGCATGTAACTTTCTATCCTTTAACAAGAAAAAAAAGGAGGAACACGGATCGAATACTCGAGGATGGAAACGTAAATAATAGCTGCTGATTTTTTTTGTAATCCGGGACATGTGTAGATCGACGACTGCGTCTAACATTTAAACATTGACGTTCTTAAAAACATAAGTGTCGCGATACGTTGATAGTTACTTTTATTGCTCAAACAATTATTACAGGATCATTGTACTTACAACAATTTTGAAGTACGAAATATAATGAAGTATCGGTTCTTAATAAAATTCATTAACCTCGTCTTTTGTTTGTACACCGAGACTGTTTGTCCCTCTCCTAGAGTATTATATTCCGAAGGTATATTGTAGTCCGCCTACGTACGGATTCGCGTTACAATGTGTAGTCATTTCACTGAAGTGACATTCTTATTCATTTCAGAAATAACTGTTTCTGAAAAGAAGTTTCTCTATGAATTAGAATGTGTGATAACTATATCAGTTCACATAGATTTATAGGACTTTTAACTTGTTTAATAAGCAATATTATTATATTATTTATATTTATAACCCTTTCTTGTATCTTAACTCACACACAATGCACCCATAGATGGTTGAAATCAGTCATTTAATAGTAAAATAAAATTAAAATTCTTATGATTTTCTTTCGCGCTTCAAAATGCAGTTTCATTT
Organism: Dreissena polymorpha; assembly: GCF_020536995.1. NCBI lineage: Eukaryota > Metazoa > Mollusca > Bivalvia > Myida > Dreissenidae > Dreissena > Dreissena polymorpha. The sequence goes on along the minus strand of NC_068357.1, from coordinate 133,683,514 downwards.
CCTCCGCATACCCATTCGAACAAAAGGATTACGATATATTTAGAAAGGTGTCATAGTAATTGTCTTCAACAGTACTGTTGCATTAAAATAAAGATTATTTCATTCCTAAACAATTACAAAAAAGCAAAAAAATATAAACTTTTACGATCAAGATGCCCGGTATGCTTTTTTTGTCGGCCATGCACTTAATAATTCTTTTTTTTTCTTAAGTAGTGCACATGTGTAAAGAGCATAATAATTTGACTCTGCACATCTAATGTATTGTTATTTAGTTGAGCCATCAATTAGTTGGCATATTATTGTGTAGGTTTATAATTTTCAATTTTACACCATATATGCAGCATAACTTAAGTATTCTGAAAAAGATGTACACGACTTAACACATGCTTTAATATTTTCAGACATATACTTCATTGTTCTCAATAACAATATATTTTATCAAAACATTTAAGCAAATCAACATACACATTTTAACAACATAAACACTTTTTTATTTAAAAAATGCTGAACAACAGTCATCAATATCACCTTATGAAATAAACTGAACATGCTTCATGTTTTTGTTTAGTAAATAACCTTAATTTAATGTTTAAAAACTGTTTTGCATTAATGGTAATTGTAGTTTTATGTCTGTCATTTGTTTTCAATTATGATATATTTAATTGTAAGTGTACATGCATATGATTATTTATGTTTTGTTCTCATTGCTCAAGATGAAATATGATGTTTTTGTTGTAAATTGTATTATGTTAGAAGACCTTCTTGAAAATAAGAAATGTATTATATAAATTGCATATTTTGTAATTTCATCTGATGTATTTCTTAACAAGTATATCTTCTTTAAATTAAGAGTTTTTATTATTATTATTATTATTATAATATATAAATAGCATCAACAGTTGAACATCCATTTATAAATCCAAATTGTGCATCGGAAATTAAATCATTATCTTTTCAAAACAATTCGATACGCTTGTTTTAAATGGTTGTAAACAAATTAACAAATTAGAAAAGAATCAGCGTTATCCAACTATAATTACTAACGTCATCAACAGAGCCTTTTTTATGCAGAGGAATGATAATTCCATATGTCCACTGATCAGGAAAATTGATAGAAACTAACATTTAACTAAACCTTTATCACACAAACGATTGGATAAAACATTAATAATTTTATATTTATTATTTTGTTAATCGATACCAGCCACTATATTACATATTAAGCCTTTAACTGCATTTCTAAGTTGATGGGGGCCTTTTCACAGATTTCGACATGTATTGAAGTTTGTAATTAAATGCTTTATAATGATAAATGTAAACATTGGATCTAAAAGCTCTAGTAAAAAAGCAAGAATAAAATTAAAGAAAGAAAACAAGAGCCGTCACCATAGGATTACATATGCCCCCAGAAAAAACGCTTTTTCGAAACCTAAACGCAGATTTCGAAACCTAAACGCGGACCTTAAGTTCAAGGTCAAGGTCAAAGGGGTCAAAATTTGTATGCGTATGAAAAGGCCTTGTCCATATACACATGCATACCAAATATATACATCTGAGTTTGGTAAGTATTTAACATGTTTATTTATTTTTTGTTGAAATATTACATGTTATGTGTATGTTTGAAATAAAAATATATTTTCTCAAAAACCATTATAAGAAAACATTATCATGCAAAGTCATACAGTAGACCTTATTAATCACAGAAATTACTCAAAGGAAGTTCAAATAATGCAAAAATATTGTGTGTCATAATTAAAAACCCTTGTAGAAACCTTCATTGAATTTAATATTCAAAGAAAGAAGTGCTATTTGTTTTTCAAGACTTGAGTAGTATTCAGATATATACTATTTAGCGGACATTTTTCTTTCATTTTATTCTCTTTTGAATTAACTAGTTTCAAACAATTTTTAAACAAATTAATATAGTTTTTGCTGATTAATTGCTTCGTCCACAACCCCCCCCCCCCCCCCCTCGATTGCAGGAGGGAGACACCCCCTCCCGCACCTTATCCCTTAGCCACTTCGTTAGTCAATAATAATCGTTGATGGGAAAATTCGCACCCCACGTTTCAAAATCCTGGCCACGGGCCTGGTCTATACTTACAGACTTTCAAACTGGACGTTTTTGTTTCAACTGCTACAAACAATGTTCCAAATGTCGACTCAGTACTGTCGACAACCACAAAGCAGTTTTATCTATTAACGAGTGTGTCATGGTGTTCAGAGATTTAATCTACTATTACTTGGGATAAGCTATGTTCAGCTCGTTGATCCACCGTTTACCTATGATCCCCTTGAATGCTAGTATTGTTCAGTGACGCAAAACAATAAAGCAGGTCGATAATTATGTCATGGCAACAACAATTTTTAACGACTTAGACTCTTTAATTGACTGTGATTACGTTCAAATACCTTTGAGGTAAAGAGGCGTGTGTTAATCGCGACTTAACATTAATTAAATGCGCTTACTGTAGTAAGTCTTTAACGTCTTTTTACAAACATAACGATTGATTAACACAGCTGTATTAAAATGTGGCTGAAAGGAGAGGGAAATATTTTTGGCGAAGCCGTTTATCCTTGTTTGTTTCTCAATAATCAACGGGACGAAGCTTTCCTTACACAATATGAAGACCGATTTTAAGAAGGGTATAGTTGCGTGATATCTCAGTGTGTTTATTTTCATTTCTCGAGTGACTGTGTGATCCGCGTTTATACAGATATAAATATATTTCTCATACCATAAATATAGTCACAATTAACGTATTTAAACTGATGCAACATTAAATTATAATTCTTTTTAATTTCATCTTACGTGAGTTTGTTGCACACATTTAAACTTCAAGTGTGATTTAATAAATACAATTTTGTAAATAAAACATGACAAAATGTATGATTATCTTATCACTGCTTCATTTCGAAATGCGCAATATATTTTTAAAGGGGCCTTTTCACAGATTTTGGCATTTACTGAAGTTTCTCATTAAATGCTTTATATTGATGAATGTAAACATTGGATCTAAAAAATCCAATAAAAAAACAAGAATAAAATTAAAGAAAGAAAAAAGTAAACCTCAACCGGGCTCGAACCACTGACCCCTGGAGTAAAAGTCTATCGCTTACACCACTCGGCCATCCGTGGTCATGCAGTGAGTGATGTGTTTTATACTTGATATAAGCAATCCTTGTAGAATCACAAAAATTACGACAACAACAGAACTCTCCAAATAATTCAATCGTTTCGCGTTGCAACGCTTGATAATATTCAGCTTTTTAATCGTCATAAGATGCCTATAATGGAAATTATAGAGCACGGTAAATGTTCAGTATTACTGTTTTCTCGCAAATATCATAACTACAACGAAAATGTGCGAATTATTTTGTCAATTTACCAAAACGTGTAAAGGCCCCTTAAAAAGTAAAATTCTGGCTTTTGCTGTACACTTCAGGCACTCGTCATTGTTAACTCTATTTCATGATTACGCATATCGCATGCATTGCTTTGGAATAAACGATTTTCATGAATCAAGGCTCAATAAAAAGCATCAAGCGCAATAAATCGTGTGCATCTTATATAAATGGAACATTAGTATTACAATAGTGCATTTTTATAGATTTTTAAATCAACTTAACAACTTTTCGTTTGTGACCGACCTCAAGGTACTGGATAGTGATTTCTGACCATTTTTAACAAATAAAAAAAATACTCCAGATTCCCCATCAACTGTAATTTTCTATAAAAATGACATGTTGTTTAAGGTACGCCAATTGTCGAAGACTGGAACTTGTTATCTAGTTGATTGCTCCGCTTGACCATGTTGTTCAAGGTACGCCAATTGTCGAAGACTGGAACTTGTTATCTAGTTGATTGCTCCGCTTGAGCAAGATTCAAACATAGTCTTGATACCCTTACCATGCTTCATACATAGTCTTGATACCCTTACCATGCTTCATACATAGTCTTGATACCCTTACCATGCTTCATACATAGTCTTGATACCCTTACCATGCTTCATACATAGTCTTGATACCCTTACCATGCTTCATACATAGTCTTGATACCCTTGGATCAAACTTTGTCCTTTGATACCATGGCTCGTTCAGTCATTCAGAAGGCCAACTCCAGGTTAAAATATCTATATAGAAAAAAAGAATATCTCACTCAGCAAACCAAGAAACTTCTTGTCATGTCTTTAATCCAATGTCATTTTGATTATGCTTGCTCTATATGGTACCATAGTCTCACAAAAATGTTACAAAATAAGCTCCAAACCACCCAGAATAAGTTAATGCGGTTCGTTCTAGGTCTCGATGCAAGGGCACACATTGGGCCAGAACATTTTCGTTTGCTCAACTGGCTACCAGTCAATAAACGTGTAGACCAGATTGTTCTTGGCCATGTTTTTAAGATTCAAAATGGTTTGGCCCCTGACTATATGGGAGAACATTTTATCCCGCAGGCCTCTATTCATTCATACAGGACCAGGTCAACTCAAAAAGGTGCTTTTGCTGTCCCCAGGGTCAAAGGTTTCGGGTCAAAGTCCTTTTGTTACACGGGATGCTCATTATGGAACAATTTACCCTCCAGTATTACACAGATTGACAGATTGCCTGTTTTTAAGTCATCTTTAAAAAATTATTTATTAGAAAATCTGTAATTTTTTATGTGTATTGTTTGTTTTTTCGGCTTAAGGAATCAGTTTTAGTCAGCAATTTTTAACAAAATTGATCCTATCTTTCAAAAATGTTATGCATTCTCCATTTTTTATTCTATGTATTTTAGGATGGTGTAATAAATGATGCTATCTGTGATATCTAATTTATTTCTTACACATTTTTTAATAGTGTATTTTTAGGATCTCATAATTAATAATGATATCTGTGATATCTTAAGTATCAAAATGGTCTGTGATATACATGCATAGTATTTAATATATTTATTTAAATTATGTTGGTCATTTTATTGATGTAATTTTGTTTAATATTTAAGTGCCACTCTATGTCATGCCACCAGCTCAAAGGACCACAATGGAAATATGGGTTTACCCATTTTTGTGTTATCCTTGGTGTTGGTATGTATGTAATGGTATATTTATTTTCATGTATGTTATATTTTATATTTTGTACATGTTGTAAATGCCCTTGTATGCATTCCTTGCCGAAATAAATCTATCTATCTATCTACCATGCTTCATACATAGTCTTGATACCCTTACCATGCTTCATACATAGTCTTGATATCCTTACCATGCTTCATACATAGTCTTGATACCCTTACCATGCTTCATACATAGTCTTGATACCCTTACCATGCTTCATCCATAGTTTTGATACCCTTACCATGCTTCATACATAGTCTTGATATCCTTACCATGCTTCATACATATTTAGTCATATATGTGGCTACTTGAAAGGTAACATCGGTTTTCTAAAATATTTCACATGATTTTCTATTTTTCGGACAAAAGAGATCCATATTCCCGCGTGACCAATTTATGATCAAGATGAACAGTGTAAGCACTGCAAGCGTGTTAGGTCAAGATAAAGTCATAAAGGTTGGTTTTTACTCACTCGTGACACAGATTCAAACTCGGTCCATATATTTTAAGATTATGGGTTTGACCAAGTTTAATCGAGATTAAGTCATGGCTGTAGTCTCTAAATTGGTATAAATGGTTTTTATAAGATTTGACCTGGTGACATTATTTTTGAATGAAATAGACACATTTTTCAAACTCATCATTTACTTAGTGAAGCGTAACATTTCTGATACTTTTAACCTAGATTGGGTCATACATATTGCAACTAAAGTAGAAACAAGGTTTTTATAACATTTGACCTGGTGACTGTGTTTTTAAACCCATAATAAACTCTTTTTTTTTAAATCTATAAATTATCTGCAGAACTCTTTGATCGACGATCACACTTAATGATTTCCCTGTTTAGGTAACTGTACATCTCAGTTAAACTTTCTGATAGTTCTCTGGTTTCTAAGGCTATACCAGCACACGGTTTTGAACTGACGATTCCCAAGATTTATTTGTACATATCTTTGCCATTTTTTAAACCATAGGTCCATATATAAGACATATGCGCATTTTATGGTCCTTTATTTAGTTGCACTATTTTGTAAACACTGTATGTCTGAAGCCAGTATAATTAAATACTGTGTTCATGTTATGTTGCGTTGCGTAACAATAACTTTTGCTGATACATTCGTTGTTTCAAAGGTTTTGAGGACCGTACAGGTATATACCTGGTAGACACCGCATAGCCAGGGACCGCCATATTGAAGGATATATTCCAAAACTGCAAGGAATACCTTCCCAGCTATGCCAGACCATTGTACCTGCGATTCCTAAAAGAGGCGGCCATTACTGTCACCATAAAGAAGCAGAAGTAACAGTTCAGAAAAGATGGATTCCATCCTCAAAATATTCCAGATCATCGTTTTAACTATAATGAATCGACAGGGACGCACTCCCCACTCACATTTAATTAACGGAACAATTGACATAGATGAGTTAGGCTTTTTTTTAATACAAATATCTTCATAAACGATATTCGGCGTATATCTTGCCTTCGAAATAAAGTTAGAAAATATACGATTTTAAATAAATAAATTAGTTTTTGATCTTCTGTATACAACATAATTGCCTAAATACTACACGGAATCTTTATAAGAATCGCTGTCCTCTTTCCAACGCCTTCTTTGTGAAGCCACTGATGAAATCAACCCGAAATTGCTGCATGGTCTTTTCATCAGGGCGGTTCTTATCACAAGCACGGGTCATGTCATCCTCAAGTCCCTTGTCATCAGTGAGGCCCCTGTCATCAGTAAGGCCCTTTTCATCAGTGCAGCCCTTGACATCAGTGCAGACATTGTCATCTGTTCAGCCCTTTTCATCAGTAAGGCCCTTGTCATCAGTGCAGCCCGTGTCGTCAGTGAGGCTCTTGTCACCAGTGCAACACTTGTCATCTGTGCAGCCCTTGTCATCAGTGAAGCCCTGGTCATTTGTGCAGCCATTTTCATCAGTGACGCCCTTGTAATCATAATTGAAGCTATTGTCATCAGTGCAGCCCTTGACATCATTTTGAGTCCTTGTCATTTGTGCAGCCGTTATCATCAGTGAGGCCCTTGTCATCATTTAGGCATTTTCCATCAGTGCAACCCTTGCCATCAGTACAGCCCTTGTCATCAGTGCATCCCTTGCAATCGGTGCAGCCATTGCCCTCAGTGAGGCCCTTGACATCTGTGCAACCCTTGACAAAATGTGCAGTCATTGCCATCATTGCAGCGCTTGTCATCAGTACAGCCCTTGTCATCAGTGAGGCGTTTGTCTTCACCTTTGCAGCCCTTGTCATCTTGCAGCCCTTGTCATCAGTACAGCCCTTGTCATCAGTGAGGCTCTTGTCATTACGGAGGCTCTTGTCATCTGTGAAGTCTGTGTCATCTGTGCAGCCCTTGTCATCTTTGATGCCTTTTTCATATGTGAGGCCCTGGTCATAATTGAGGCCCTTGTCATCAGTGAGGCCCTTGTTATCACGGAGACTTTGTCAACTGAGAGGCTCTTGTCATCAGATAGACTTTTGCTTTCAACGAAGCTCTTGTCATCAGATAAACAAGTGTCATTATTTAAGTGTTTTCACTACCAGCTAAGACTATAACATATCCACCATGAGTCGGGCTTTTGCATGTGCTATGACTTATCGCCATCTTTCAGCAAACGTCGCAATGGAAGCTGTTTTATGTTCCACATCTTCCACATCTTGAATTGGATCTGCAATTAATGGCCATGGTTACACCCACGAAGATATAGGAATCGTGTATGTTGTAATAACCATACCTATTTACTTTAAAGTCAAGGAATTCAAATATATACAGGACTCATCGATATTTCTGAGTCTTATACAAGATTGTATTGTTTAAGTTTGTGGAACAATCCATGATATTGACAGCCAAACAACTGTTTTTTATTTTAATTCAATAGATTTGGTGTTGTATCGTTGAATAAATATTGCAGAATAAATGTATCAACGTGAAACTGCCCTACCCCTTGGCGGAACCGTTGTTAACGGATCGGCATCACTTTCTTTTACCGTCGATATATATTAAAAATAAATGTTTTTAGCGTTTCATAAAGATTGTTCAATAAACTTGTCCTATCATGTGTTTACATAGTAAATGTAAATGACAGACCATAAAAAAGGCAATCAAAGAAAGTAAGTGCCACAAAACATTAAATAATTTAAAATAGATCGTTGAATAGCATATGCAAATACTGTTTTTCGAGGTCGTTTGGATCAAGAACAAAACTGACATTTAACGACTGCACATTATTATAAGCATATAACTCCACGTTGTATGTGTAAGATAATCAATTTTGTATTTTGATTGATTTATTATCCATACATACAAATAGCATATTAACCGATTTCCACCGATAAAAACATAATTATATAAATTAGTGATTCTTTCCAACAACTGTCATGTATTACATTATAACAGCATGCAAACTACTTATTACTACAGTGGCGCAGCCAGACCCAAATTTTAGCCGAGGCAGTATCTTAGGTCATTCTAGAGGGGTCCGGGGGCATGCCCCCCCCCGTGAAATTTGTTATACCTTGAGCGTCCCTGGTGCGTTTTAAAGGCCATTTAAACCAGTTTATACCTAAATTATCGGAATCGTGGACGCTACATATGACCGTTAAGTATCTATTAAGTTAACAAAAAAATCTGCTACAAGTTTATTGTCAATTTTAGATTATGTTACCATAAACGTTGTTTGAAGTGACAATGATATAACAACCTTAACTACAGAACAATAGTCGTATAATTCATTTGAAGTCAGATAGAAAAAGAAAAAATTGAGACGCAGCTCTCTCATACAAGCCTCAACATGAACCAATTGTACTCAATGAAAATATTTGTTTGTGAATATCATAGTGCCTGAAATTTTTTAACTTGCCTCAATTTCTTATATAGATTTCATTCTTTGACATAAATTTTCCTTTTTTTTCCTTGTAATCTCAACATTGCACTGCAAATTTTAGCCGAAGCAACTGCCTCGGTGTACCTCAGCGTGGCTACGACGCTGTACTATATGATCACTTCATTCTGACGTGAAACATAACATGGTAAAAAGACTGACGATGTACTATTTACAAGTTGTAATAAAGTTATGTTTTGTTCTTTTCTGTTGTGTGAAATCAAGAGGAAAGCTTTTGTTTGTAATAATAGGTTTGAAAAAAATAGTTGTACCTGGACGATTAGAAAGTCGATTTATCATTTGAAAAATAAGCGTAGTAACGCTCTATTTGTAACTCTCTAATCAGCCACTACTTAAACGTATCCCTGGTACTCTTAAATCTAAAAAATGAACAACGTTTGCGGAAAATACTCTTAAAGGCACCAGGCCATACCACGGGGTACTTTTTAGTATCTTTTCCGTACACTGGGTGCCTGGTAGTATACTTAAGATTAAATGGGGTAGTTTCAAATAGTAACAACTCGAGATGGGACCAGATTAATGGGTTTGAAATAGCGATACTGTTAGGAATAGCTGAGTTCGACTTTGACATGAACTTGTCTAATGAAATTAAAAAGGAAACACCGGAAATACAATACTTCGAAGTAACGAAGAATTCGGATAAACGGTGTTTAAACTAACGACGATCAACTGAAGTAATAAGTCTTAATAAATGGGCAGTAAGCCGTTACTTCCCATTCTGAAAATTATCTGGTAAGAAGGAAATAAACAAAATTGCATCAGTGGAATGAATTTAGAATTAAAGAACTAAAGATGAGTTTCGGCTCCTCATCAATGTATGAAATAAGAATATTAATTTATTCAATGATACTAGATATATATATATATTCAAAATTTCAACTTATTGTAATATACAATGAACATTAAGACGAAACATTTGCATTGTATTTGAAGTATAAACTCAGAATTATATAACATTTAATTAAAGCGTACTTCTTATTCTGCGACGCGACCTGGCGCATAGAAATCCTTCTTTTGTAGTTTCTTCGAGTACGTAATTCCAGGGTGCAGAATCAACGGGATTTTCATTGGGTTACACACGGGCTAGACAGAATGTAAACTCACCGTTAAGCACTTAATTTTTGCAAAAATCTTTAATGCATACAAGACAATTTTCTTGCAGTTTGTGCCGATATCTTAAGGTGTAAAAATAAATCCTTGAATACTTCGAAATCGGTGACAAAATTTCACCATGCGTGACGTATAGTCGTGCAGTATAAATGGAATTGTTTAACAAGAGCACAGGCTTATGTAATAAAGTAATTCTGATGTATTTAATATTAGCAGCATAACAATCTGTCTTTTATGCACTAGTTGAAATTCTTAAGAAAAAATGTTTAAAAAAGTTATTTGGAAAAAGCAGCATTTACCGGTGTGTTACGTCCAATCACGGACTCTCTTACGCTCCGTAATCGAATAACGTTTAATTGGAAAAACCCAACAAAGTCACGTGATCCTGCACCCTGATTCTGCACTCGCCGTCAAATCATTGGGTACAGCATGATACGCCTGCTTCCATAAGTTCTACAGCAAGCTTCGCAATGATGGGCATAATCACGACGATGATGAAGAAAAGAAGGAGGATGACATTGTTTGACGTGGATACGACAACCGCAACAGTTGTTTTAAGCGCCCGGGGTTCTTATGATCTTAACAAGAGTCTCTTTTTAATGGGTTCGAGTGAAAATGATCTAAACTAAAACATGCTATAGTTAATACATGTACTATAAAGTATACATGTGACAATATTGATGTTGTTTCATGCATGTGTTTTACCGTTAATAATAAATAACGTATTACTAGTATGTATTACACATTAAATTATATATTATACAGTTGTGTTGTAAATAGATACCAATTGGGCTCAGTCAATGCTTGATTTGAAGAAAAAAACAACAGCCATTTGATTACAGCATACGCATTTACCAGGTATGTACTAAAACTACCCAAAATAATAATAATAATAATAATTTTGAGTTGCAACTGATAAGTTGTAATGTTTTTATTTATTCATGCACACATCATGAACGTGATACTGTACATAAAGTACTATATTCAAACAGGAACTGAACATCGGGGCGTGAAGAAGTAATCAACTTCTCAACGAATAATATTCCAAAACAAGGAAAACTTTAAGCTCAGATTTGTATCATGTATCTGGTGCGCACCGTTAGGAAAATATTCCCTTACAAAAATAGTACCATGTTTGACACTGGGCTTACAGGATATCTATATACATCAAAGATACTTTGATTTACACCCTTTTACTAGCGTTTTGTGTTATTGAACAGATTAGCAAAAACCTATACGGTCTTTTCAATTAACCTATTTAATTGCCGGTTTAGGTGTGTATTTATAGAAAAGTTGGTCCTTTTAAGTCTTAATCAGTTTAAGTCGACATAACGTTACGACACATGTTGTGTCATAAATACTTAATTGCGTTCAATTGCATCAGAGATGGGTTAGAAAACGTGTCTATGAAACATTTATATAACCTTTTCCTATGAAAAATTATACAACCTTTTCCTTAAAAATTATATAAATTATCATTTTCACCAACACGCAACGAGTATATAAAGGCAACGAACATTCGAACAGCTAACTTCAATTTCGAAAGTAACCATTCTTGAAGCCTCATAACGCTCATAGACATAGAGGATGTTACAGAACACAAGCTTTGGCTCAAAGCGGCGATGACATACCAGCCATGACTCCAGACGGCGATGACCTTTATTCAGACGGTCGCTATGCAATCAGTGTAGTATGGATATTGCTGCTGATAATGGGTTGCATCGCGGCAATAATTATGTTGAGAACAAAAAGGACTACTTTTGAGACCAGACTTTACGCTGTGGTCATAATCGCTTTCGACAGTATGTTCCTATTAACAATAGCCATTCGAGAGTTGCACACGAAAACGGACGACTGCATCGTCCACGAAACATTATTCGGATACTCGTGTAATTTCATGTCCGCGGTGGCGGTCATGATTCTGAGTTGTGTTCAACTCTTCAGCGCCACGTATCCGCAGATGTATGACGTCAAGTGCACGGGTCGATTAGTGACTGTTGCAACAGTCTTAACGCTGACTGCAGTTTATATCATTTATTGGATAAACGAGATTTCATCGGTGTTAAAAGGAAGTGGCGACCACAATCACAACGCGTGGGACAGGTTAAAGAACGCCATGTTTCCGAAGAATACGATTGCGTTTGGGATACCTCTGTTTGTATCGTTGATTACGCGTAAGAAGACGCTAACCATAGCAGAGATTCAAGTTGAGGCGCTAAATTCACGGAAAGGAGAATGTATTACTGGAACAATATCGCACCAAAATCAGCGCCTGATAAAAATTGCTCAACTTTTGTATGTTACATTTTTAACTTTAATTATCGTTATGTTTATATTATTGAATATTTTTGTTGCTCTTAAATACATAAGTGTTCAACTCACACTCGTTACGCTAGATGCCCTACTAACAATGGACTGCGCAGTGAATTTATTGGTACACGTTTTTTGGTACAAGGAATGCCAGTTTGAAGCCCATGGACTATTTTTACCGCTGAGTAAAACGCTCCGGAAAAAGCACTCACTTATGCGGTATGAAATTTACGAAATAGTTTGCATACCAATCGACAAGATTCCCATCCCTGGGGTGGTTTAGATCAAATGACTGTGCAATATTCACTTCGAAATCTTTTGTAATTGGTATGTAATAATAAAATTAAATAAATATGTAATGTATGTATATTTGTTTTATTTTTACAACAAAAATGTTGCCTTAACGGATAGCAAGCTCCGATTTGTCAAAACAAATCTAAAGTCTGTTTTATAAGGATTATTTTAGGCTCAATATTTTCATATTGTCATAACGTGTGCAATAATTTTATTGTAAACATATAACAAGCTTTTAAGAAATTATTTTATAAAAATAAAATATAATTACCATTTTGTAAATCAAAGTCAACATGAAAATTGCAATACAAATCAATGCATTCAGCGACTGTAGCTAGTTAGTCTTAAAAAAGACTTAAGTTTGTTAAGAAAAAGGGGCCTGTTAACAATCCGAGCCTTATAGCTAAAAGGTTATTTCGCCACCAAGATAACTTTAACGCCACCTTCGACAATTTTATCGTTAACGTAAAGCGGTCGTAAACTAAGGTAACACTGTATGTTTCACCGTTGCTTTAAGAGATCTAGTGCCCTCATAGCGAAGGTTCAGTGGGAAATTCAATGAAAATAATAATAAATACGCAAACATAATAAATTATATGAATTGTCATTTTTGAAAATTGCTTGGTATGATTGAAATTGAGTGTCAATTTAACACGCAATGCGAATGTCTACACAAAATATCCTTTTGACATTTAAGATAGTCATAACCAATATAAATAATTCTAAATTCGCAAAAATAGATCTATTGCCATATCTGTAAATTGCAATGTATGTTTTGAATATTGTGTCGATTTAACACTTAATGAGACTGTCTACAAAAATGTCCATTCGCCGTTTAAGATCGTCATTACCATATTTATTCTCTTTTGTTTTTCTTATGTTAACAAACATTTTTTTCTGCTCTTCGATTATCAAACATGTTTACTATTCGAACAGATGCTAACGTCAAGTAATTCTGACACCTATAGTCCCGAAAAGTTTAACAAGCTCTGTATTTAATACATTTTATGTCTATTTTATTGTCCGGCGGGTAAGCTCCAAATAATTGCAACTCGGTTGAACGCCTAAGTCTACAGACTGGTTAGTTGGGTTAAGTGGAGCAAGGGATCGAACCCCTCATTTCTGGGACCAATGTGTTAACACTAATATGAGACAGTTAAAAAACAAGATTGTGCCGCGTTCTGAGAAAACTGGGCTTAATGCATGTGCGTAAAGTGTCGTCCGAGATTAGCCTGTGCAGTCCGCACAGGCTAATCAGGGACGACACTTTCCGCTTGTATGGTATTTTTAGTTTTAAGGAAGTCCCTCCTTACCGAAAATCCAGTTAAGCGAAAAGTGTCGTTCCTGATTAGCCTGTGCGGACTGCATTATGCCCGGTTTTCTCACGACGCTCCTCAAATATTTTTGAAAGTCTTACTTATTATAAAAGGACAATTAATTATTTACAGTGTTTGAAATCATAGAATTAAAAGCGGTCTCTCTGCCTGTCACTACAACTGAGGCGGGTAGTGGGAAAAGCGGCTTTATATGCGTTGTGTGCATTGTTATCCTATAATAAATCAAACAAGAGATGTGTTCGTCAGAAACACAATGCCCCCTATTGCGCCGCTTTGATTTTTTTTACCATTGACCTTGAACGATGACCTTGAACTTCCACCACTCAAAATGTGAAGCTTCATGAGAACGCCGCTTTGATTTTTTTTTTACCTTTGACCTTGAAGGATAACCTTGACCTTGAATTTCCACCACTCACAATGTGCAGCTTCATAAGAACGCCGCTTTGAATTATTTTTTTTTACCTTTGACCTTGATGGATGACCTTGACATTGAACTTCCACCACTCACAATGTGCAGCTTTGAAATTATTTTTTTTTACCTTTGACCTTGAAGTCTGACCTTGACCTTGCAGGATTACCTTGACCTTGAAGGATGACCTTGACCTTGAACTTCCACCACTCAAAATGTGCAGCTTCATAAGAACGCCGCTTTGATTTTTTTTGACCTATGACCTTGAAGGATGACCTTGACCTTGAAGGATGACCTTGACGGATGACCTTGACCTTCCAGCACTCACAATGTGCAGCTTCATAAGAACGCCGCTTTGAAATATATATATATTTTTTTGACCTTTGACCTTGAAGGATGACATTGACCTTAAACTTCCACCTCTCAAAATGTGCAGCTTAACGAGATACACATGCATGCCAAATATCAAGTTGTTATCTTCAATATTCAAAAAGTTATGGCCAATGTTAAAGTTTTCGGACGGACAGACGCCATATATTTGACATTTGACCTTGAAGGATGACCTTGACCTTCACCTTTTACCACTCAAAATGTTAAGCTCCGTGAGATGCACATGCATGCCAAATATCAAGCTGCTATCTTTAATAGTGAAAAAGTTATGGCCAATGTTAAAGTATTTGGACGGACGGACAGACGCCAGATATTTGACATTTCACCTTGAAGGATGATCTTGACCTTCACTCAAAATGTGCAGCTCCGTGAGATGCACATGCATGCCAAATATCAAGTTTCTATCTTCAATAATGAAAACGTTATGGCCAACGTTAGTTTTTTTTCGGACGGACGAACAGACTGACACACATACTGACTGACTAACGGACAGTTCAGCTGCTATATGCCACCCTACCGGGGGCATATAAACATGCTTGAAACAAGAGCTTTTTTTCCGACTGTTAATTATTGATTCTTTTCCTATACTGTTGACTGTAAATATAACTTACACTTTTAAACTCATTGATGACTGATTGATTTATGATTGCCTTGCTGTTTTACACATATTACCGTTTTCTCGAACCAAATCTATATATATTAACGGTTAGTGAGTTATTTAATTTAAATACAGTTCTCTATTAAGAAGAATGCACACAATTAAACAATATGTATTTTGATAATTATATGCAGTTCTCCCGTGGACTTTTTAGAGGGAGCGGGAAAATCGTTAGGTAAAGTTGTAAAATCGCTATGTGAAGTAAATGAAATAAACAACGATATTACTATAAATGATAACGCACAGTCGATAACAGGAGTTACATAGAGTAAACAGCTCATTTAAGTATTTAGTTTGAACTCCACTGAAATATGGACATAAAAAGTTTGGCATTACATAAAATATTTTTTTTCTGGATGATTCATCAATAGTACAATATATCAGGGACCTATACTGTTTGTATAGGTCCCTGAATATATGAATGAATTGAGTGAATTACATATTTTATATTGAAACGTATCGTAACAATCTAAACGTGGTAAACATCTTCGATTCGCATCGTTAAGTCAGCTATTCATTATCATGGGATTGATACGAATTATCCGGCTAAGGCGGATTAATGTTTAGAAAAAAATCCAGAAAATCCTCTCACGTGGAAAGTGTTATCTTGTAAGCCAATTAACTAGACGGAATGCACATTTTTAGGTCATTTTATTCAAATAGATAAATCATATGATGTTTGTTTTTACCGATACCAATTCTGTAGATACTGTTAGTTTCATGGAATGAGTATTTATGTGCATGGGGCGCGGGTACTGTACAATAATCAACATAGAATAACTTTATAACTGGTACATTGAGATTATTGTATAATGACCTATAGGCTTCACTTCGCATTTAAGGATTTGTTTATGACGCAATGCGTCAATGCATTGTTACATAGGCCTAGTTTGTTTGTTTGTTTTATTTGTGCATACATGTCAAGCAATTTACAATTCAATGCAATCAAGGCAATAAATAACGTATAGATTGCATTATTATCATATTCAGAAACATGCATTACATGAATGGTGCCATTTATCACAGATCCAAATAAGATTACGACATGATGTATACACAGGATAACCCGTAAAGCTTAGACATGTAAACATGAAAAAGCTTATTTCCAACGGGGTCCATGGATTTAGTCGAACAGATCTTATAAGTGACTATAAATATATTGTTTTTTCAGTTCTTAATATATAATCGACATGATCCTACACATGATTTATTCTAAAAATTAAGTGAATCTTTCAAAAGTTGACATGATAATACACTGACACGAATAAAAAACATAAAAAATAATGAATAACATAAAATAAACTAAATCTAAAAGTAAAAATACAGGGAATTCTCGTCTACCTTCATATCATTTAATAAATGTGTCTTAACAAGTTTCTTAAAAGTAAATTTCGATTCGATGGACTTT
The DNA here is from genome assembly GCF_020536995.1 of Dreissena polymorpha. Classification (NCBI taxonomy): domain Eukaryota; kingdom Metazoa; phylum Mollusca; class Bivalvia; order Myida; family Dreissenidae; genus Dreissena; species Dreissena polymorpha. Next base: position 133,666,587 of record NC_068357.1, on the reverse strand, counting down.
ATATTATCGGGTAATGCATTCCAATCCGTAATACCATTGTAGTAAAATGAAGAACTAATAAAGCCATCAACTTGAGGTACATAAAAATTAAAAATTACTTTGTAACATGTGATACGACATAAACTAACAGAACTTCAGACCGTATGACAGCACAACGTGCGTCTCTGTATTGTCTTTAATTTATCTAAATGCCCCACCGTCATTTATCCTTTTTAGAAGAAACAAATACCCATGCATGAAACACGCCATTTGTACGTTAATGACTGATTTCTCAACAACAAATTCAATATAGCTTTCAATTTAATTACATAATTGTGTCGGGGATTGGCTTGGTGTGAACAGATTTTCCAAGTTTTCAGCACGAATAAAATCTGCGCCCACAAAGGCTTCATAAAACCCCCGACTTAAAACTAAATGATCAAACCCAAGGAATTGTTTCATGTATGTAAATTTTAATCAGTTAATTAAACGATGCACAAAGAAACTTAGACGGACGTATTCTTTGAGTATGTTTTGCATGACATGATTGTTTTAAATATGATATTTGAAATGGTTGCAACTTTTTTTAATGACGGCGAATTGTTTATTTTAACGCTGCGAAAGTTTGATTAAGATCGCATGAAACAAAACTTGTATGTTGCACCATTTCATTTTCATATTCATTAAAAATTGTACCAATTTTGTCAAGATTTCACTTAAAATGACCTCTTTAACTTGTTAAACAAGACATCTCCAAAATGTATTAACAAAAGCACCGCATAACGTGTGCCAACGCTCGACTGTGGGTGCATTTTTTAATAAATGAAAGCTTGTCAGATTTTTTTTAGAGGTCAAAGTGACCTTGACCGTTGACCTAGTGACCCAAATATGGGTGCGGCGTGTAGAATTCATCAAGGTGCAGCTACATATGAAGTTTCAAAGTTGTAGGTGAAAGCACTTTGATTTTAGAGCAAATGTTCCAAACCTTGACAAAATGTAAAGGTTTTAGCACTACGCGGACGGCGAATGACGGACACGACACAACGAGCTGGCTATGACAATACCTCTGGTTTTCTCCGAAACAGCCGAGCTAAAAATAGTTGGACAACAACGCAGCAATTTTTCAGTAAACCAAAAGTTTATCGCTGCACGCTCAGGTCAGCTAATACAGGAGCATATACGTACCTTGTAAAAAAAAAATCCACACAATTTCCTTGAATGATAAAATACAAAAATGTGTATTTATTGTGACGGAAAAGAACAAATCATGGAAAACATTAAATAATAACTAATACTCTTTTATTAAGTGCTTGCATGGATTTTAAATAACAATTTTCTGAACATTCAATAATAACAAATCTGCTTAATATTATTGGAAAGTATTTGTTTAAATATAAAACAATTACATGTTCAAAACATGCATAAACATTCACAACCATTGAATCAATGTACATGTATTTATAATACTGAAGTATACCTAACAAAAGTAGAAGGTATTAAATTATCATGTTCGTCAATGTCATAACAATTCTTTTTTCCATACATGACATGATAAGTAAAGAACATGTTTTCAAAGCAAGCAATCTTTTACAGTGAGCAAACATTTAAACATATTACATTACTTCTACAATCCCTGAATACATTTCTCACTGAAGGCAAAATTGATATGAAAACTATAACACAAATAAAATATGATTATCTTAAGGTGTTCATACAAATATATAACTGAAAATCAACCACCTAAAAAAACATTATAAAATTCAAAATACATGTGTATAAATATCAATTAGTATACAACAACATCTATTATTTAAACCAGAGCCAAATTATACCATATGGTGTTGCCCAGTTTTAGAAAATCCCAACATTTGTTAGCACCACAATTGAAATGTAAATGAGTAATTTGTCCATCATCTAACAATCTTATTTAGTGAACAGTCACAACAAATACAAAATGCAATTCTAAATATGAAATGGAGGAATGTAGACAATTACCAGATTTTATAAATGCTCACACTATGAATTCCCAACACTATGAATTCTCAACACTGTGAATTATAAATGCTATGAATTCTCAAAACTATGAATTCTCAACACTATGAATTATAAATGCTATGAATTCTCAACACTAGGATTTCTCAACACTATGAATTTTAAATGCTATGAATTCTCAAAACTATTAATTCTCAACATTATAAATTCTCAATGCTATGAATTCTCAACACTAAGAATTATCAATACTATGAATTGTTAACACTAGGATTTTTCAACACTATGAATTCTTAACACTATGAATTTTAAATGCTATGAATTCTCAACACTATTAATTCTCAACACTATGAATTATCAATGCTATGAATTTTCAACACTAAGCACAATGTGTATTCCTGAGAATATTCTTTAACATCATAAAAACACTTAACGGCGGCCTTTTGCAATTACTTCTTTGATTAAAATCTATATGCAGTAAATGGTTAAAAATGTTTGCATACATTTAAAATTGTGTCAAGACATGTGTCCATACGACATGGATGCCAAATACATTCATCTCTTGTCTCACGACTCCAATAATGTCAAATACAAGGTGTTTGATGACCATATTTGACTTGTGACATCTAAGTGTGATCTTCATCTTTGATGTAAAAAGAAAGGTGATACACCTGACAAGTAGCCTCCACATGCTGCTAATTTATTATAAAATTGCAAGATAAATCACAAAGTTACAGTTTTGACTAGCTGTTTAATGACTTATCTTAATGGTTTTACATTTGCGCCAATAAACTTTAACTATAAGGACTAGATCAATATATTAATGTGCATTATGGGTGACGTATTTGATAAGTTTTTTTTTCTATTCTCAATTAAGAATATGACAAAAAATATGTTCAGAAATTGAAAATATAATTTAAAAAATTATTTGCACATGCAAAATATTTTTTAACAACATACATTCCTTAAATTTATTTCACAATTGTTATTGTTTTAAATCTGTAATCAATTTAAATTTCAAATAAAATGATTGTTGTACACCCAAACATAATGTCTGATTGTACCCTAAATATACATGAATATATTTCACAATCTTGACTTTGTCAAGAACTGCTGGATATTGTCCATTGTGAGAGGCGAATAAGTCCCCGCTGGTTCATTATAGTAAAACAGAGGATCTGGAATATTTTGAGGATGGAATCCATCTTTTCTGAACTCTGTCTTCTGCTGCTTCATGGTCACAGTAATGGCCGCCTCTTTTGGGAATCGCAGGAACAGTGGTCTGGCATAGCTGGGAAGACTTTCCTTGCAGTGTTGGAATATATCCTTCAATATGGCGGCCGTTGGTTCTTTGTCATCCTCAAGATGGATGGCAGCCATACCAGCGCGGCCTTCTGAGCCTAGTAAACATATACATAGGACATGATGAGAAGGAAATACATAGGACGCGATGAGAAGGAAATAAATAGGGCATGATGACAAGGATATAAATAGGGCATGATGACAAGGATATAAATAGGGCATGATGACAAGGATATAAATAGGGCATGATGAAAAGGATATAAATAGGGCATGATGACACAGATATACATAGGACATGATGACGGGGATACACATAGGACATGCTGACAAGGAAAGAGTTTCCTATATTAGAAGTTGAATACAGTTGCAACAATAAGAATATTTATAAATATATATTATAAATAAATATTTATATCTTGGATTCAAACTGTACCTGGTATTTCCACCCCATACACGTTTGCATCATGGATTATAGGAAGCTTGGAGAGCACATTTGAAACTTCAAATGTTGCAACATTCTCCCCTTTCCATCTGAAAATGGTACAACACATAAAATATCTGCTTAATAAGAAATTCAATTTGATGTGATGCCATAAGTGTACATGTACTTTAAATACCTTTTAAACTGACAGTTTAATGTTTTGAACATACCAAACATTGTTTAGAATATTTAAATATATCTAAGTACTAATAATTACACATCCAAATTTCGAGCTGCATATCAGAGTTCTGATTGCAAAAGCATTTTGTTTTCACAAATCAATAGTATGCTTACTCATATGAAGCCTAGCACTTAAGTAAAAACTTAGATTTCATAATGCTACCATTCATATGGCTGAAAAACTGTAGAAAGAAAAATGTGCAATTATGCTCAAAATAATAAATCATTTAATTTTACTGATGAGAAGTATTCAAATCAAGAAATTCAATGTGATTCCTGCTTAATTGAAATATCTTCTCTTAGAAAACAATACCCTAAGTACCTTCGTGGAAGTTTTTCCATATTTGAAAATAATGTACTATATCACAGCAAAATGGACTTTTCACTCATGAAACTACATGCAGTACAGCAACATAATGTACCAACCAACCATAAGACTCAAAAGATGATTTTTCATTAAAAACCTCTCCTGAGACACCAGACACAAAAGCATAAAACTGGACATATAGCCCGCCATACTTACCTAGCACATACCTTTATGTATGAATCTATTTGTATTAAATTGTATAAAACTAATAATTCCCTTGAAACTCATGCACTTGCAACAGCAAAACAGAATGAAAATATAGAGAGAATCCATGTAAAAAATGTATTCTAATTGATACAACTGCCTAGTCACATTTGTCCAGCTATCATACCATTTACAAAACACCATACCTGAATGTATCCCCAACTCAGTCCTTTTACAAGCTCCATACCTGAATGTATCCCCAAAACGGTCCCTGAACAAGCCCCATAGCTGTATATATCCCCAACTCAGTCACTGAACAAGCCCCATAGCTGAATATATCCCCAACTCAGTCACTCAACATGCCCCATAGCTGAATATATCCCCAACTCAGTCACTGAACAAGCCCCATAGCTGAATATATCCCCAACACAGTCCCTCAACAAGCCCCATACCTGAATGTATCCAAAACTCGGTCCCTGAACAAGCCCAATACCTGAATGTATCCCCAACTCAGTCGCTGAATAAGCCCCATACCTGAATGTATCCAAAACTCAGTCCCTTAACAAGCCCCATTCCTAAATGTATACCCAACTTGGTCCCTTCACAGGCAACATTCCTGAATGTCTCCCCAACTTGGTCCCTTAACAAACCTCATACCTGAATGTATCCAAAACTCGGTCCCTTAACAAACCCCATACCTGAATGTATCCCCAACTCGGTCCCTGAAGTACACAAAGTAGTCTTTATCAAGACTGAGAAGGTCTCCGAAGTTGAAGAACATGTCGCCCTCACGGAGAACATTCCGCAGAATTTTTTTCTCGTTTACCTCCTTGTTTCCTTTGTAGAACTTTAAGTCTGCATAAATTGGTGGTATGGAACCAAGAAGCAGACCTGGTTCCCCTGAAATTAAGCAGTTGTTTTACGTTACAGATTTGTCTGACTCTGATACCTTACTCCTATCGCCCCAGTGTAAAAAGAATGCAACATATCGACACGAGCACCAATAGTTGAGTTTAGATTGATGTGTTGTTTTCATTATGGATCAATGTGTTTTTGGACTGCTTTTAAGTCACAAGCATTTACCTCAATTGCCATTTTTATATATTTAACATGAATTATTTTATACAATCTAAAATTTTGCCACTACTTACCAATGGCAACAGGAATACAGAAGCCCTGTTTGTTCCTGATTACCTCCCCTGTATCCACATCTACTTTCACAAGCACCTTTGGGGTAGGATCCAACTTGTTCTACAGAAATCAAGTCAACATTCCATTGGTTAAAAAAAGTATGAGTAAACATGGGGAAATCCAATTTTCAGATAAAGGAATGTTTACTATTGGAGAAGAAAAATGTTTTCTGTCTACTTGTCCAAGAAAAATGTCATGAAAATGGTAGTTGGAACTTAATTATCAAAAGATGCTTTATTCATATTTAGAAGATTATAAATGTGCTTTTGAATATAAACAGAAATGCAGTAAACATGTCCACTGTCAAGTATACACTTGTGTTATAAAAACACCTTATTAGTTTTAAATATGATTGCAAACATCTTATCTGAATAATGATTATACTGAATAAAACTCTGAATTCAAATTGATCGTTTTGTCTCATATTTACATATTAATTATTGCCAAGAAAACTAAATTTTGAATTATTATTTTATAAGTATGTCAAAATGATATGACCTTCATAAGAATGAATGAATACATTTAAAGGGGCATATCAAGAGCATATATGGTATGTTTCTTAACATAATGGTAAGGTTTTTATAAACGCTAAGTAAAATATCAATTTCTTAACTTTTAAAGAAATTGTTCTGAGGACATACTCCTCTACTGTTAAAGTAACCAAAGAACTGCAAAAAATGGACACTATTCATAAAGGTACTCGAGGGTTATGAAATTCATGAAATGTGCACTTTTGCAAGAGTGAGTTCAAATCAAATAAAATTTAAGGTGAAACTGATTTATGTTGCTATACATTTCTATGCATGATACACTTGTTTCACATTAAATCTTGGAATTTTGACTTAATTTTATTGGGTAAGGAAAAGGACAATTCCGGCTATATACACACAACACGTACAATAAGCGGTGAGAAGCGTCCACATGCTCCAGTGCGATTACTCAGGTTCATAACTGCCACTGTTCCTTCTGTAGCTCCAAAAAATTCACAGATATTGGGTATATTAAAGCGAGTTTTGAAATTGTCCCAAATGTCAGCTCTAAGGCCATTCCCCACAGCCACCCGAACACAATGTTTGCTGTCCAGTGGGGTCTGAAAGGACAACAGAAACATTGGCAATTAGTCCCCATAAGTGTTCAGGTAACTAATGTGACACATTTCAAAGGGTGAGTATGAACGTGACATGGATGGTAACCCTTTGCATGCTGGAAAATTTGTCGTCTGCTAAAATGTCGTCTGCAGAATTTCTATAATTAGCATTTTCTTCGATTTTTTTTTCAAAGAATACTATCAGAATAGCAAACAGTTTGGATCCAGATGAGTTGCCACATTCTGTGGCGTCTCATCTGGATCCAAACTGTTTGCAAAGGCCTTTAAAATTCGGTTCCCGCACTGAAAGGGTTAAGTAGATACAATAGTTTCATACTCAATTGCCCTCAATGTGTACTGTTATACTCACACGACACAGCTGCTATCAATGTCTCCACAACAGAACCTAACGGAACTGATTATGTTTCTGTAAAGCAATTGGTACCCTTTAACTATAGCTGCTAGTTAGAAAAAAGAAAAAGACTGAAGGAAACTCAAACTTTTGACCTCCAAGCCTGTAGGAAAATACCATAACCAGTTTGTTAAAAAGTCACTACCACCAAGTCCCGAACATAATTATTTCCAACATTGATAGCATTAATGAGCCGCATTTGCGAAAAAGGGCATTCGGACATGTCCTAACAGTGTAGCTCCAGCTATGCCACAGCAACTATTTACTCTAATGAGGAGTCATAATGTCGACTAATGAGACTGAGAAACATTGTGTGACTTTATAGCGGACAAGGTAGCTCCTAACCAGTCTATCAGCTTCCATATGGCATAATGCCCATTTTTGCATGAGGCTAAATGTGTCATGCAGTTGAAAGCGCATCCTGCAAGGACATGGTTTCACACAGATCGTTACACTACACAACAGCAACTAGCTGGATTATGGGAATTTCTCATTTGGCTGCCATTCTTTAGCTTTTAGGTTTCAATATTGCAAGAAACAACAGAGACTTAAACAGGATTTAAATATATTGTACTGGTATATAGTTAAATATTTTCTCTCTCTTATAAGAATAATGTTTTGCTGTCAATGATAGCATCTGAAGCAAAATGCACACTATATCAGGGTTCTCAATAACTTTTAAGCCAACAGGCCCAAAGGTGAAACCAACAGGCCTTCTAGGGGGGTCCCGGGGCAAGCTCCCCCTAAAAATTTGAAAATTGAGCACTTGATTTCCTGCATTTTGGGCCATTTTATGGCTATTTTAGTGGTCAACCAGGCACTTAAATTTTAGCATTTTTGTGTGCATTTTATGAATTTTAGCTTTTTTAACTAACAAAAGATAAATGGAAAAAGTTCTTTATTACATTTGTAAAATTTTAACTACACATGTGATGAACAGAACGTCAAAATATTTTACTGCTTTTTGACCGATTCCAATATGCGCCTTTTCATTGTTGTTGTTGTAATGCATTAAGGGAGATAATGAAGCGACGTCTTTGCTTACTAGCAAATAGGAGCAAAATTACCAAAAAGATACGCACATTTCGAAAAGTCAATTGCCAAATATCCAAATCTGAGCAATTTTCAACCGGCCAAAATCTGATTTCAAACAGCAATTGGCCGGCTCTTATTGAGAACCCTGTTATAGCTGGATCCATGCATATAAAGTCTCTGTTGCCAGCGTCAACACTAGCAGCTATCCTCTTAACTGCCTTGTCCCCTCAACCTGCCTTATCCCACGGGAACAAAGCTCAATGCGGTGCATAACATAGGGAGGGCTGTGGAATATATTGCTGTCACAATCTAGGCATGAACTCACCAACACATTTATAGACTACCAGAAGAGAGGTAAATTAAATTATGACTCAACCAAAAGTGAATCTTTGCATATATTTGATATTTAGGCTACTCATGGTGTTCTATGCAATTTACACACCTTTCTGGATGAAGAATGATATAATAACAAGCAAATTCGTTGAATTGATATTCCCCGCTAATATGCTTCTGGACACAAAAGTGGTATATTTGACACTAAAAAAGCATTTTTTCAAAATACAAAGGGCCATAACTCTGTTATTATCAGATGGTGTACAATGCCATTTGGCGTGCATCATCCTATTATCCATATAATTATATACTCAAACCATGTTTCAATGAAATCCGCCACAGCACTTCCAAGATATGGCTTCGGATGGACGGACGGATGGAAAGACGGACCAACCGAAGGTCAATGCAAAAACAATATCCCTTTGCCTATGGCGGGGGATAAAAAGCTGGTAGATACTGACACAGCCTTATCACACAATTTGAACAACACTATTATAACTCAAGCTTAAGAAATTATTACTTTTTGAGAAATCAATGAAAATTACATTTTTATCTGCTAGAAACAAGTATCACTATATTAATGAATACAACCACCTGACATAGTATATTGCAATATATAGCAAGTTGTAATAAGCATGCATTTAAAATTGCCATAGGTTGTTAACCTGAGAACTAAAATAACTGAGCTGTTTTAATCCATAACCATTTTAGAACTATGCCTAGATATTAATGATAGTATTAATGTAACAAATGTTGTCATCAAATGTCACGATGGTCCAACAAAAGTGTTCACATGATTCCACTTAAGTCATATAAGGAAAACTGGTCAGCCCCTTGGTGGATCTGTTTTTCAACATTTTTTTTTTACTATTAGACCAGAAATGTTCAGAGCCAGTTTAATGATCATTGGTCAAAAAGATGTAAATAACATAATTGACAACCCACAATTTACAAACAAACAAGTACATATAGGAAAATTCAAATAATATATTTGGCAATCTCGTATCTAGAAATAGCAAAAGGGAAAACAAATGTATATGATTTTGACAGCAAAATATTGATGCTTCATCATACAAAAAAGGCCTTTGCCATATGCTGCAAGTGCAACTCAAGCTTAGCCAGTGGTTGAGTCTAAGAATGGGTTGGTGAAAACAGGCCCAGATCTCTACACAGTCTAAGAATGGGTTGGTGAAAACAGGCCCAGATCTCTACACATTACAAGGAATGGTGACATCCTTCCACATGCTCCGAACTTATTTTCAAGATTCATGAGCGCTGCAGTCCCCTCTGTCATGCCAAAATACTCGATAATCCACGGGATCCCGAAACGTTCTTCAAACTGTTTCCAAATATCAGTGCGCAATCCAGCGCCAATTGCAAGGCGCACTTTATGTACCTTATCTAAAGGACTCTGTAAACAATTTTCTCTGGTGTAAAATGTCACTTATTAAAAGCAAGTAACAATTGTTTGAATCAAGATGAAATAAAGGAACATTATACTACCTTATTGCACATGGTATTAAGATTTTGTATCTTACTTCTAATAAAAAAGGTCACTATTAATCACTTGTAACTTTAACAAAAGTACAATCATTATTTTTATTTTTGTTGCAAATTAAATTTTTTTCACTATTTTTTTCAGAGAGCAAATTGTTTAGCTCAATGTACTTGCAAAACAAACCATTTTAAATTAAACAAGACTATTGCCAAGCAATAAAAGTCCCCTACCGGCTCCACCATTGTCAGAAATTTCACCATTGTCAGATTTTTTTATTTATTTGTTGCCATAGCAACTACAATTTTTGATGTAGGAACAAAATGAAATGACGTGCATAATGTCCATATTGCCATCTATCCATGTTCTGAGTTTCATGAAAAAATATTAAGAACTTTTAAAGTTATCGCAGGATCCAGAAAAACACTATTTTCAGCAGTATTCCTAGTCTATTTGTTGCCATAGCAACCATAATTTTAGACGTAGGAACAAAATGATATGACGTGCATAATGTCCATATTGCCATCTATCCATGTTCCGAGTTTCATGAAAAAATATTAAGAACTTTTAAAGTTATCGCAGGATCCAGAAAACCACCATTTTCAGCATTATTTGTAGTCTATTTGTTGCCATAGCAACCAGAATTCTTGACGTAGGAACACAATTAAATGACGTGCATAATATCCATATTGCCATCTATCCATGTTTCAAGTTTCATGAAAAAATATTAAGAACTTTTAAAGTTATCGCAGAATCCAGAAAAAAACACCATTTTCAGCAGTATTTCTAGTCTATTTGTTGCCATAGCAACCAGAAATTTTGATGTAGGAACAAAATGAAATGACGTGCATAATGTCCATTTTGCCATCTATCCATGTTTCAAGTTTCATAAAAAAATATTAAGAACTTTTAAAGTTATCACAGGATCCAGAAAAAACACCATTTTCAGCAGTATTTCTAGTCTGTTTGTTGCCATAGCAACCACAATTTTTGACGTAAGCACAAAATGAAATGACGTGCATGATGTTCATATTGCCATCTATCCATATTCCAAGTTTCATGAAAAAATATTAAGAACTCTTAGAGTTATCGCAGGATCCAGGAAAAAACACCATTTTCAGCAGTATTTCTAGTCTATTTGTTGCCATAGCAACCACAATTCTGACGTAGGAACAAAATGAAATGACGTGCATAATTTTTCATATTGATATATATCCATATTCCAAGTTTCATGAAAAAATATTAAGAACTTTAAGAGTTATCTCAGGATCCAGAAAAAAACATCATTTTCAGCAGTATTTCTAGTCTTTTTGTTGCCATAGCAACCACAATTTTTGACGTAGGAACAAAATGAAATGACTTGCATAATGTCCATATTGCCATCTATCCATATTCCAAGTTTCATGAAAAAATATTAAGAACTTTTAAAGTTATCGCAGGATCCAGAAAAGTGTGACGGACGGACTGACAGACTGACGGATACAAAACTGGTAGGGGACAGAAAAAAAATACATTACAATATAGTTGTTACAACATATCCTTAAACCACAAAAATGTCAGTTCACAAAACAGAAGGCAGCTATAAAAACGAAACATTCTCATTATCTACACATTGAATATCTTTTTTGCTTATTTGACTTAAATTATTTGACTATAAAGGTCTTGAAATATAATATTTATATCATATCATACGATAATCCATTATATTTCTTTCTATATTGTTGTTGACGCCTTATCAACCATAAAGATCTCTTGATTTTGTCAAGCTTTCATACTATGGCTATGACCGCTGTTGCTAATTGCTAAAATGACATGTATTTTCATCATTATGTGGATTCTGGGAAAGAAGTCAACTGAGTTTGTGCTTCATGGCGAAATTTTTCTGACAGCCCAAGTATTATTGGTTGAGATAATAACCATGTGCAAAGAAGTGTATTTGTGAAGTTATACAGAAAAAAGGTGTCTTTATCATTCAAAGATATTTTCTTTCAATTAAGCCCTGTTTTAATAAATAGTGTGTAAATGTTGCATTCGATCTGAGTTTACTTCATTTGTCAATTTGTCATTACATATGCGCAAACATTTAGTTATGTGTTGATATTAAACATGAAAACACACATCCTGTTAAGACCTCCATTGCATCAAATCTTAAAACAGAAAGTAGTAAGATATCCCACAAATAACTTTAATATTTACATAAAGTATACATAATTGTTCATTTTTAAGTGTCTTGCAACCTACTTAAAATTAATGTCCTAACATAAAAAAACTCTCCATTTTGACCAGCAATTGTTATGACAGGTATGAATTAATAATATTATAATTATTGTGTTTAATTGTCAAATACACATACAAATCATGCTTGACATTAAAAGGATGGGGCTGGTATTGTCTTTTTATGCCATAGTTTTTCATAAATAAAAAGTTCAAGAAATTTGTTAGAAATCAAGCCTTTGGAAATCTTGTTAAAAGATCCCAATATGTTTATCATATGCTTTTAAACAAAACTAGAGCTTTGTTATCCTGTATTGAAACGTCAGGTAAGTTCAAGGGCAAATAACTCTAAAATGTGAGGAGCACTGGAGATAAATGTGTTCTTCATATTAAAGAATTTTTGTGACGACATATCAGCAGTTTTGATTTAGTTTCATGAGACAAGTATAATATCAATGTACAGCATGTCTGTTTGTTGTAAATAAACATCATAGTCGTGTTTCAGAATGTAGAAAAATATTGGCCCTTCTCAGGGTAACGTCAACCGATGCTCAGTGCTCACTCTGGCCTTCAGAAAATAATAGCCATATTTTTTTTCCTTAAAAAAAAAATAGCCAAAACATATGCGGACTTTTCCGCAAAACGGTACTGAAGGCAAAAAGAAAGAAAAAACCATGAATCTCATTTTATCTATGTTTTATTAAATGTATATCTATTGGATTCAAGTTATAATATATATATATATATATATATATATATATATATATACTTAAAAACAAGCATAATATCAGTCTGAGTGTGTCATTTTCTTATAAAATATTATCATGGCTTTACAATGTTGTGGGTGTGACTTAACAAACCAGATCTCAGCTACAGTTACATACACATAAGAATTAAGGGCAGAGGCCCCAACCCACACAGAGCACTAATTATACTATTTTTTTTATAGTTTTTCCAATTGCAATTTTTGGTGAACACTCGAAATATTATAAACCACACCTTCCGTATCACCGCATGTGTATTCGTCATTCTATTTTTGCTGTTATGAACTTCGAAAATAAATCATAATGGACGAAAAAAATACAGTATCTGAAAACGGTAATCCGAAAATTCGTACGCGTTTTTCACATGAAATATGCATAATATAAAATATTAATATGCATAATCTAAAATGTGCATATCGTTCGACTACTTTATCTCTTAATACGGCGTTTGCCATCGGCCGCAATATTGTAGGCAGAGGCCAATATCAATTGTAAATGATTTATTCCAAAAATAACACTTTCGCAATGCCGATCATGTTTACATCAATTAACGTCACAGCGCGTGAGTTAAAATACACCACCTTAGTGTAATTCCAAACACGTGTTTCGTTAAAATTAGCTGACCATGGCATATGCCGGGTCCCTTTGAATTGGGAAAACCAGGTTACCTGGTAAAAAATTGGAATCATATGTTAAAGCAGACGACAAACAGCGGTAATTACGGGGATAATTAGTTGATGGCGATTAAATAATTATTTCATCAAGCAATGTTCAATGTAATCTAACTGCAGAAAAAACGGCGTGCAAAACAAAACCAGCCAACAATATTAGCGGCGATTTTCAATAATGACAATTAAATAATAATTGGCGAAAAATTAACAAAGATCTAACAGTTACCGATAATTGGTAAAGCACAGGGAGATTAAAGACGTTTTTTCCGAAATATATCACTGCTGTCGGACACTGATTGAGAAAAATGCTCTAGGCCACAATGTCGCAGAAGTTATTGACGCGTGTATGACAATACACAGGGTCGAGTGTGTACACAGGTAATCTCGTTATCGATTTTTCCTGCTTGATGGCCCGATTTGCAGGCGTTTCGCATTCGCCGGACAACATTTAGAGGCAATTTGTTTTTTTATGTAGGCGGATAAAATAATCGCCATTTTTTCTAGACAATTTTAAGAAATAATAGCCAGTTGGATAAAATAATCGCCATTGGCGATAATGTCTGGCAGCAGCGTGAGCACTGCGATGCTGGTTGATGTCACTATCCTCTTGGTTGAACATTTTCTTTACCCTCAGCTATATTTGAACTGTGCTCTGTGAAATTTAAGATTTCCGTGGCGTAGTGGATATGGTGTCCGCCTAGAGATCGGGAGGTCATGAGTTCGATCCCCACTGAGAGCGTTCCTTTGATCTCCCCCAAAGACACCAAGTACTGGTTCTAGTCCCAGGAAACAGACTCGAGAGCGTTTATATAAGCCTCCGGCTTTCGATGCAGTCGAGCTTAAATAAATAGGTTTAAACTAAATGAAAGAGATTTATGCATGTGCGTCATATGTCTTCCCAGATTAGTCTGCCCAGTCTGAAAAGCCTTATCTTGAACAACAACAACTGCTTTTAAGCAGAAAGTGTCATCTCAAATCAGCCTGAAAAGCCTTATCTTGGACAACAACAACTGCTTTTATGCAGAAAGTGTCATCCCAGATCAGCCTGAAAAGCCTTATCTTGGACAACAACAACTGCTTTTAAGCAGAAAGCATCATCCCAGATCAGCCTAAGCACTCTGCATGAAGCCTTATTTTCACAAAACGCTGCCCATTTTAATAGTGTTCAATTGTAAATTATTGGTAAGATCTTGTTAACAAAGACTATTCCTACCTTTGGCACAGCCAGAACATATCTACACAGCTCCCCAATGTACTGTACCACCGTCACATTGTGTTTGCGAATGTCTTCAAAGAAGTGACTGGCAGAAAACTTTCTACTCAGCACCATTGTGGCACCTGAAAGGAAAGTAGGTCAAGTAGAGGCAGTTTATCTATGTACTTTCAAATGAATAAAAGAAACAGTAACATATGATGTATTAACTATAACCCATTATATTCATGCCTTCTCTAATTGGCTTTGATTGTTATTGATAAAACTAATAGGAAATTGGCTTCAAACACTTGCTAATTGTCATTCCATACAACCAAACTTTGACTGGTCAAATTTTGTCAGACATTTGGTAAGTCTGTCAGATCCAAGAAAATTCTTTAAATTAAAAAATCCTTATACAAAATTGTAAACATTTGAAATAAATAAATATTTTTTAATTCCAGACAGATCTTGCATGTCATTATACCAGTTTTTGGAGCAAATATATCATGGTCTGCCTGTGTTCCATGACTCAACATATTAAAGAGCAAGACCCGTACCCTCCTTTTACTAAAAATTGCTAACTGGCGTTTGCAAAATCGTAGTCTGCATGTCGTTTTAGAGCTTTTCAGGCTTTAAGATAGTCAAATATTTTCACATTATGGATACAATTTCTAAAAATAGGAAATCAACAACGAAATCAACCAGTTATAAAAACTTAACACTCTGTGCTTGTTTGTTGATATCTAACTCCCAGCTGTTGTTTAGTTTTCTGTAAAAAGTTGAGAATTTAACATTTTTGAATGTCATGTTTATTGAGTCCGTTTTGACACATACACCTATCAACTTGTCGCAAGATGCTGAGAACCTACAATATTTGATGACTTCCGTGAGAAAATTATCCATTAAACACAGGCGGATAATCCCAATTTATGCCGAAATGATTTTGGATCTATCAAAAGCCGCTGATGAAAAACAACAGATTAATAAACAAGGGCTGTTCGTAAAACATGCATGCCCCCCATATGGGCTGTCAGTTGTAGTGGCAGCCATTGTGTGAATACGTTTTTTTTTTCACTGTGACCTTGACCTTTGACCTAGTGACCTGAAAATCAATAGGGGTCGTCTGCCAGTGATGATCAATGTACCTATGAAGTTTCATGATCCTAGGCCTAATTATTCTTGAGTTATCATCAGGAAACCATTTAACTGTTTTGAGTCACTGTGACCTTGACATTTGACCTAGTGACCTGAAAATTATTAGGGGTCATCTGCCAGTCATGATCAATGTACCTATAAAGTTTCATGATCCTAGGTGCAAGCATTCTTGAGTTATCATCCGGAAACCATTTTACTATTTCGAGTCACTGTGACCTTGACCTTTGACCTAGTGACCTGAAAATAAATAGGGGTCATCTGTCAGTCATTATCAATGTACCTATGAAGTTTCATGATCTTAGGCGTAAGCATTCTTGAGTTATCATCCGGAAACCATTTTACTGTTTCAAGTCACTGTGACCTTGACCTTTGACCTAGTGACCTGAAAATCAATAGAAGTCATCTGCCAGTCATGATCAATGTTCCTATGAAGTTTCATGATCCTAGGTGTAAGCATTCTTGAGTTATCATCCGCAAACCATTTTACTGTTTCGAGTCACTGTGACCTTTGACCTAGTGACCTGAAAATCAATAGGGGTCATCTGCCAGTCATGATCAATGTACCTATGAAGTTTCATGATTCTAGACCTAAGCATTCTTGAGTTATTGTCCGGAAATCATTTTACTATTTTGAGTCACTGTGACCTTGACCTTTGACCTAGTGACCTGAAAATCAATAGGGGTCATCTGCCAGTCATGATCATCTACCTATGAAGTTTCATGATCCTAGGCCTAAGCGTTCTTGAGTTATCATCCGGAAACCATTTTAATATTTTGAGTCACTGTGATTTTGACCTTTGACCTAGTGACCTAAAAAAAATTAATAGGGGTCATCTGTCAGTCATTATCAATGTACCTATGAAGTTTCATTCTAGGCATAAGCATTCTTGAGTTATCATCCGGAAACCATTTTACTGTTTCAAGTCACTGTGACCTTGACCTTTGACCTAGTGATCTGAAAATCAATAGGGGTCATCTGCCATTTATGATCAATGTTCCTATGAAGTTTCATGATCCTAGGCCTAAGCATTCTTGAGTTATCATCCGGAAATCATTTTACTATTTTGAGTCACTGTGACCTTGACCTTTGACATAGTGACCTGAAAATCAATAGGGGTCATCTGCCAGTCATGATCAATCTACCTATGAAGTTTCATGATCCTAGGCCAAAGCGTTCTTGAGTTATCATCCGGAAACCATTTTACTATTTCGAGTCACTGTGACCTTGACCTTTGACCTAGTGACATGAAAATCAATAGGGGTCATCTGCCAGTCATGATCAATGTACCTATGAAGTTTCATGATCCTAGGCCTAAGCGTTCTTGAGTTATGATCCGGAAACCATTTTAATATTTCGAGTCACTGTGATTTTGACCTTTGACCTAGTGACCTGAAAATCAATAGGGGTCATCTGCCAGTCATGATCAATGTACCTATGAAGATTCATGATCCTAGGCCTAAGCGTTCTTGAGTTTTCATCCAGAAACCATTTGGTTGACGGACGGACCGACCGACCAACATGAGCAAAACAATATGGAATGCTGTAGGTTATTCTCAATTGGGGAAAGTACTTTTTGCGATACTTTAGTAAGAAGGAAAATATCGTTGATCATGCACATGAACTAACCCCAGTTTTCCTAGAATTAAGCTTATATCCTTACCCTGATCTATAGTGTTCATCAGTCCCAGACCTCCTGCTGCACTGTGGTAGAGAGGTGTACACGTGTACACAATGTCAGTGGGCAAGTAGTCAAAGAGCTGGAAGAACTTGCTGATTGATATTGCCTTCACCTGCGTGATGATTACTGGCTTGGGAAGACCTGATAACAAAACATTTCAGACAATTTGTTGCAATTAGAATTGTAATAATAATTATTATGATAATAATTTGCCTAAATTTTGCATATAAGTTACACCTGATTCCGCAAAACAACTGCTAGTGATATATCAGGATGTGTTTGGAGTATGCACCATGGCCAGCCCGCCAACCCCCCATAACATTTCCACTTGAAATGTCGTAAATTATGGAGGCTATTAACAACTATATCTATCTTAAATTATAGTTGAAAATGTAAGACAATACAGATGAACCATACTGTTTTAATTTCTAGTAATTCCGTCACAACAGATTATGTTGTGTTTAATTATGAGGAAGTCTTTTATTGCTATTTTAGTGTTTTAAATTATTCAACTTCATACATCAACTTTACGCAAGTTTATAAAATTTTAATGCTTCAGCCCAGACGCTCCTCGGACTGCCTATAATCATCATCAATAGTCACCAACAGTCTTATATATATCAATGTATGATATTTAATTTAGATAGAAGATGGGAGCATATGGCTTCTCCAGTGACCTAGACACACACCTGTCGTTCCCGAGGTGAAGATGTAGCAGCAAGGCGTGGTGGGTGTCATTCCTGCCCGCACGCTCCTGCACATGGGAACCGGTAACGTGGTCCTCATCAGCTCATCCCAGGCCACATAGCCGGCTCCCGGCAGCAGGTTTTGGCCCTGCACATAGAGTGGCAGGTCACCGAGCTGACCTCTGACCTCCTCAACCTTGGGAAGGATGTAATCACCTAGGGGAAAGAGGCGTGGAGTTAGAAAACCAAGAATAAGATGGCCATATCTTGACATTGTACAGGATCAAAATGACATCCACATTTGTAATGAATTGGCATGTAAACCTAGTCCATATAAACGCACTCCCAGAGCCTTTGATAATTTTTGCTATGGCAGCTCTCAGCAACGCTTTTGGTTATAAAGCTGAGAGTTGTATTATTGCAACTACAAGTAAACCTTGATTAAATTTTGTCTGTCCACCCAGCTGTCAGTTCAAAGACTTGTATGCTTATTGTCATTTTGCCAGAGTCTACGTGCCTCAAAGGTTTTTTGAACTTCAGCATTTTCAAATGCATAGGTCATCCTAGTATCAATAGTGGTGGTGCGGTAGTCGAGTGGTAACACACTGGTCTACCATTAAAGAGGTCCCCGGTTCAATTCCTGGCCGGGGCACTGGAAATTTCAGAAATGCTTCAAGTGTTTCCCACCCAACTAGAGATGTACTGGTATGAAACCCACGTAATTCTCGCATGTATCGGTGCTATACACTAAGCACGTAAAAGAACAAAGGGATCTATTTGCAAAGAGCTAGGGTATCGCACCCGGATTCCTTGTATCTCAATACTGCCTCTTCTGCTTGCTGTCTCTCCAGCAAAAAACAAAGGAACCCATTGGAAATAAGTGCTTGCACTTTCATGGGTTATCCTTGACTGCAAGGTCAAAAGAAATACATTACATCTTAAAGTGACAGCATCTTACTTTACTTTTGACATGCTACTGAATTACTAGAAGAAAAAACCCCGCTATTTAATCCTCACACATTTTGCAAAATGTTCAATTACAGCAGTGCTATCAATAACTAAACCAAATCTTGAACTTAAAAATAAAAGAAACTATGCATCACAGAAAATAACAGAACTTTTTAATCAATCAGAGTTAAATCTTGTTAAGAGTGTGTGCAGAATTATGACAATTCTGATGACGCCATACATTCTTTAAAGTCATTAGAAATTAAAATATGTGTACCATAGAAGTCATTATTGTAATTTTGTTTCATATTTATTTAAGTAAATGTTTATTGGTGCTATAACTTAAGGAATATTAAGCTTGTCAATAGTTTTAAAAATCTGTCTTGTGACTTGCACTTATTGCTTGCACTATTTGGTTTAAATTCTTCATGCTTGATTTCTAGTGTGATATGGCGTAGCATACTTGACTCAAAAATAATCTATGAACAATGGACTGGCGCATAACTTGTTTATAACACAATAATTTGACAGTTTAAAAACAATATAATAACGCCTTTACACTTGAGGTTTAAAACAAATGAAGGAATTAAAATGAATTCAAAAGGATTTAAAACAAGCAAATTTGTTGAATTGATATCCCCCGCCAATATGCTTTTGAACACTCATACCAAGTTTCAATGAAATCCGCCAAAGCACCAAAGTATGGCTTCGGACACACAAAACAGATATTTTTTAAGATACAAAGGGCCATAACTCTTTTATTAACAGATGGTGTACAATGCAATTAGGCGTGCATCATCCTATTATCCATATATATACTCATACCAAGTCTCAATAAAATCCGCAAAAGCACTTCCAAGATATGGTTCAGACGGACTGACGGACTGATGGACGGACAACACCAAAACAATATCCCTCCGCCTATGGCAGGGGATAACAAGAGAGGCTCATTAGGAATAATACTTTAGCAAATATCTGAGTATTCAAACCTTGTCCAATGATGAGCACCTTTGCCTCGCATGCCCTCAGTGTGTGAACTAGAGGATCTCCCCGTATGTGGAAGTTAATGAACGCCACAGCGATACCAAGCTTCTGTAGACCTGGAAAAGAAACAGTTAATTAAATTATTTTCTTAATACATCAACCACTGCTACAGTGCTTACATACTTTGTTATGCCAATGGTTTTAAGTTTTTCACTGTTATACCTT
The DNA here is from genome assembly GCF_020536995.1 of Dreissena polymorpha. NCBI lineage: Eukaryota > Metazoa > Mollusca > Bivalvia > Myida > Dreissenidae > Dreissena > Dreissena polymorpha. The sequence goes on along the minus strand of NC_068357.1, from coordinate 133,646,071 downwards.
ACTATTACATCGTGTTGGATAATAAACGATTGACAATAAACAATGAAGGGGGCATACTCCTTCTAAATAAAATGCTGGTGACAATTAAAGGTCTAAGTTAGTAACTGATTATGACAGATCTCATCAGTAAAGCTTTATTTCAATATTTGTAGAAGATACAATGATATGGGGTAGTTGCAAGCAAACAATGACCTAAAATACCAAAGGAGCATTATTCTGCTTAACAACAGAACAGAGCGATAGAAAAACTCAAGTAGAAACAGTGACATGGAGATTTGAAAATTTACCTTAAACCCCTAACACAGACTATATATGTGTCATTAGTAAAGCAACTATGCTTAAACTGTTTGGTGAAAAGTTGAGCCAAAAAGAACAAAAAACAAACATTTAAGGGCGAGGGTCTGTTACCCCCATAACAAAGGGAGGGACCAACCGTATCATGAAAATATAGTTGGTATGTTAATAAATGTTCAACTTTCTTATCCTTTAGATGTAAAAAACAAATTCAAACCATACTGGTGAATCTTTTATCAACTACATGCTACATAAGACACAATAATTAAAATATGTTTACTGCAGGCCTTATTTAGGTCAAAAATGAGTATGCAAGATACGGGGATTTTACAATCTAGAATCTGAACTTACTGTGGGAGAAGTAACCTGTAAAGATCTAGGTTACCCTACCCGTAAATGTCGCTAAATGTTAGATAGCTTACAAATTAGGGTAGATAGCATAAGCGATGTGGCAAAATATGCACAAATTCCTATTCAACAGCAGGACTTGTCACTATAATAGCATGACTTGTCACTATCTTTTTTTCCTTTTTAACATAACATCATTATATCAAAGTTGTAATAAACTTGCTAAACCAATTTATGATAAACTGTGCTTTTCTTTACAAAAGAGCATTGAAGTGGTTTTAAAGCTCAGTTTGAATCAGAAAAACAAATCAATCAAATCTGCTTGGAACAATTGTTTTTTAAATACAACCAAATAAACTTCTTTTTTTTTAAACATAGCAATTTATGTATTTATGTCTTGTCTGCATAAATTACTTTATTAACAGGAGCCATTGATAAACCTCATTTAATCATTACAGGTTAAAGCACTCACCACATTGAATAACAGACCTAATGTCACCATTACAGCATGCAAAGTCAATTAACATATCATGTATATTCTGGTTCTGCATAATTTCCATATGAGCCATGCTTTGTGAAAAGGGGTTTAATGGATGTGCATACAGTGTCATACCAGATTAGCCAGTGCAGTCGGCACAGGCTTATCAGGGACGACTCTTTCCACTTACATGATATTTTTCGTTTGAAAAGTATCTTCTTATCAAAAATCTGCACCCGCTTAACTCAGGGACGATACTTTTTGCACATGCATGAAACCCAAACTGATGCTTTAACAATCGTTCATCTAATTATGTAATGCAAAAAATACTCCTGCAATGATACAATAGTAACAAAACCACATTTTTTTTACAAAGTTAGAAAAAATTACCTAAAAATGTCCAGATAAACGCTGGTTCATTCTCTATCATGAGTGCGACACATTCTCCGATCTTGAAACCCCACTGGGCAGCAATGTTGGCCACCCTGTTAGTCTGCTCATTCACAAATTCATAAGTGTACACTCTGTCCTCAAAAATTATGAACGGCTTTTTGGGATACTTCTCTACAGCTTCTTCGAACATGTTGATCAGGTAACGTTGATTTTGGATATCTTTCATAATTCTTCCGCCCGCTCTTTTGCCATGCTTTATCATCTTCAGATCATATCCTATCCATGGGAAAAACGCTCGCCATGACATAATTCCTGCTCCCACTGCCCCTGCCGCCCCGAGGATAATCTTGTCTTTCTTGGAAGGCATAGTTAACTGTGATCACTGCACAGTCCTCAAAGTGAATACCTCTTGATTGGTCTGAAAAAAGGGAAGGAAATCTCAAAACCTCATTGAGATAGTCACAATTGAGTTGCATGAAGTACTGGAAAACTTGATAAATTTTGGACACAATAATGAATATTAGCAAACAAAAACAAACAAACAAAACAATACTATTGCCAAGCAATAAAAGTCCCCTACCGGTTATTGCAGGATCAACCATTTTCAGCAATGTTTCTAGTCTATTTGTTGCCATAGCAACCAGAATTCTTGACGTAGGAACAAAATGAAATGGCGTTCATAATCTCTTTAGTGCCATCTATGCATGATTCAAGTTTCATGAAAAAAATATGAAGAACTTTTAAAGTTATTGCAGGATCCACCATTTTCAGCAATATTTCTAGTTTATTTGTTGCCATAGCAACCAGAATTCTTGACGTAGGAACAAAATGAAATGACGTGCATAATCTACATATTGCCATCCGTCCATATTTAAAGTTTCATGAAAAAATATTAAGAACTTTTAAAGTCATCGCAGGATCCAGAAAAGTGTGACAGACTGATGGGCTGACAGACAGACTGACAGACACACAGAGTGCAAACCATAAGTCCCTTCAGTGAAACTGGTATGGGACTAATAAAGTTAACCCATAAAAAAATCAGTTTTTTTTTATAGCAATAGCCCAAACTTCAATTCTAGATGTGGTGTGATAACATAGACTTAAAGAGATACAAATGCTGTTTTTATTTTTTTGTGGCACAATATATTCCATTTTAATTTCCTGCAATAATATCTATTCATACAACACACTGACACTAACTTGGTTCATGAACATGTGTTGAATATATTATCCCACAAAAAAAGCATTTTGTATCTTGTTGAATCTTAGTTACCAGACCACATCTAGCATTGAAATTTTTGCTTTGGCTATAAGGCTCATTGACTTTGTATGTGTTAACTTTATTTTTCCAAATAGTTTTTGAGTATTTATGTTACTTCAATATTTTTTATAATTTAATTTGACAATACAATGACATCATAAGGATACCATAAGTCGAATGTACTGCCATTTGAAGCCCCATGGCAGCTATTTTAGAAAACAATTGTTAAGTCCAAGACCAGAAACTTCGCCAAAAATCAATGGACTTGAAGAAAACTTGAACTTGATACACAAGTCATTTAGGTAGACTCACACACCAAAAATGAGGTCAGTATCTGAAAGTATTTTGGAAAAGAAACCAAGAAAATTGTTATTTTAAAGAAAATTCGAATTTGAAGCAGCACAGAAACTATAAAAAAAAAGATATGTGTTTGTCAGAAACACCATGTCTCCTACTGCGCCGCTTTGAAGCTATATATTTGACCTTTGACCTTGAATAGTGTTTTATCCAGGCCTAATCAGCGTGGCTCCCGCCATGCTCCTATTTTCGGAGCGCCACACTGCCCATTTCATAGCCAACTAGCGCCATGTTCCCTTTTATCTAGATCCATATGTATTAAGTCTTATCTGCTTTTGAAATCGCGTGTTATCTCAGTGTCCCCAAGACGCACAAGTCGCGCATATTAATGCATGACTGCTTATGACGCAATAAAAGAGGGCTTATTACCCCAAAAGTGCTGTAAAAATCAATAATCATCCTGTAGCAGTTAATTGCGCGAGTTGGACTATGCTCCAAATACGGCATTTTAACTCCGCCAGGCATTCTGATTAGCTAAGAGGCATTTTCAATGGAAGCCAATCAGAAAAAGGAGCTTGTTCTTAAGAAAACAGTGTGGGTTTTGTGTTGACGAATTAATGATAGTCTGGTTTCTAAATGACAAACAACGATGACCCAAACTTCTGGCGCAGACTATTTATCTGAAATAAACCAGCAATAGTTGTTATTCAGTCCTTGCATATGCATTATTTTTCGCTCACTTACATGAGGTACAAATAAAATTTACCTAAATCAATGACGTTACGTATTGTTATTCAAACTAAAATGTACCGAAATCTTTTGTTAATATCAGAATATTCGCAAGACACAGGGGCCGTAACGGTAAAGATTGCTATACTTAAAGATTAGCCAAGTTTTGAATACTGTGACAGTGTCTATTACAAGTCAAATCCTCGCCAATTTTAAAGAACTTTTATTTACATGTATAGCATTTTTTTTGGTATTTAATGACAACCTGGTCCATGAGTGGAAAACCTGCATATACATGTACCGCCGTTCGTTTGACTCTCATTGTCCCGAGGAACATGCGGATATTTCAGGCTATTTGAAGCTTTCTTTGTTCAATGTATCATTAATTAATGAATACAGACAAGATTAAGAGTTGAAAAGTGGCATTTATTAAAGGCATCACGAAACACATATTATTTAGTTCATTCAAGGACGTATATGTTTGTATACGCTCCTGGTTCATTTAACCTTTTCATTCAAAAAAGATGAGAGCATTCAATATGAATGTGACGCCATTGTGCAAATCTGATGCGCGCTAGTCCTAAACATCTGGAAAGTTTAATGTCAGTTTAGAGCTGCCATGATCAGTTACATTTTCAGTAACAGAAATGAGTTAAGTATCTAAAAGAGTGCAAAACGTCCAGAAAACTGTCATTTTTTACAGAAAATTGTTCTAACATTTGTCAATCATTCAAAACGTTTTCACTAGATCTGCAATTCATGTAGGTGACATACTTAAAATCAGGTCAAGTGTTAAGGAAAAAAGTCCAGAAAAACTGTTATTTTAGAGAAAATTTCTAAGTTGAAGGGCAGAAACCAAGTCAATGTGATCCAACTAGATTTTGCCAAGGCGTTCGATAAAGTCCCCCACCAACGCCTCATGCATAAACTAAACTACAATGGAATCAGATATAATACAGCCAGATGGCTCCAGTCGTTCCTCAGCAACCGGAAATTGTAGGTCCTGCTAGGTGGAGAATTGTTGCCAGTGAAAGAAGTTCTATCAGGCGTCCCCCAGGGCCTGGACCATTACTCTTCCTGACATACATAAACGACCTCCCTGACTGTATCACCTCATCCGATACCAAGCTATTTACTGATGACAGCCTACTTCTCCGAGAAATCAAGAACCAACAAGACGCTGACTGTCTCCAGAAGGACCTTACTCCACCAAAAGCTCGATTCCATTTGGATTTCAGACAGTCCGATACTGATTGTTTCGATTCGATTCATCTTTCAACCTAGTTTAATCATATATTCACTCCTCTGCCTCAAAATAAACATTTCTGTTCAAATATGTTGCAAACCTAGATATCTTGGGCATGTGTGTGTTTGTTAGATATAGTTTGGTTGGTTCAACAGTGTTTTAAAAACTGTTGAAAGTGTGTAAAATTAACATTTGTAAGAAATATTTAGCAAGAAACTAATTGAAATATTGACATAGTTTGTCAGAAAGCAATTGTTTCAATTAAACACATAAAAATACCAAATTATGAACTCAATATTAATATCAATAAACTTCTGACTAGAAGATTGTGTTGACTACACAATAATATAATAAATAAATAAATACTAATAAGGCTGGCGACTTGAGTAGTTGCACTGGTGCTACCTCCTGCTAAATCAATGTTATGTTTGCGTTTGACATGTTGCATTAGATTAGTGGTTGAGCCGGACTTAGGGATTGCCACGTCCGTGAATCACAGTTTACATGTAGCTTTATCTGGAGGACTACCATCCCGAAACACAACATACTGCCACACTTTTGATTTTAGCTTCTTAGGTGCATCTGATAATTTCACTTTGTCGGCCACAACTTGTTCAGCCATTTAGACGCTTTTTCCGAAAGTAGACCTTAACACGCTTATTGATCGGATGACTAAAGTAATAAGTAACCAATCGCAAGCGTCGTAAATACAGGTATTAGATAAAACCTATACCTTTCCGTATCATATCGTCAGAGTACAGCGCGCTTTACGTATCTATGTCTATATGTTAAAGAATCAAATTGAATTTGGTAGGGTTGGTATCGTAATCAAATCGATGCATTTAAAACCAATTTTCGATGCATTGGATCGAATCGTTGCAGCTCTAGACCTTACAGCGCTGAAGAGTGGGAGATGTCATTTCATCCGGAAAAGTATACTGTCATCAGAGTATCCACCAACAGAAGAAGAGTGATTAACAACATATACATTCTCCATGACCAAGTCTTACAGACCACAGACAGCAGTTAGTATCTAGATGTCACTTTAAGTGAAGATCTGAGCTGGCAGAAACATGTGGACATCACAACTCCCAAAGCTAACAGAACCCTGGGATTTATTTGACGTAACCTTGGCAACTGCAGCAAAGAAGTCAAGAGCACTGCCTACACAGCTATGGTCAGACCAACACTTGAGTATTCATCCACAGTATGGGATCCCAAACTCAAGCAAAGACCCAGATACACAAACTCTAACTGGTCCAACGCAAAGCTGCGAGACTTGTGAATTCTGCCTACACTGACTATACGCCAGGATGCGTCACGAAGATGGAGCAAGACTTGGGATGGCAGTTACTCCAACATCGACGCTACCCGCAAGACTGTCAAGGCTCTTCAGAATCCATCATCACCTGGAAAAGTCTCGGGGGATGCAGAAGCACTCCATCTTTCAGACAGAAGAATCAGGGGCTCACACCACTAATCAGGGCTTTTTTTCCTTCTTTGGGACCTGCCGAAAAACGGCCCTTTCCCCTCGAATTTTTTTCCCTCAGCAGGTAAATTTTCCCCCAGATTTTATTTTTTTCCCCTAAAATTTTTTTTTTCTTTTTTTTTAAATTTAAATACATAAGTTAACCTGATCCAGTGTAGAAAATATAACATATTGCATAATTAAAATATCTGTTGCCTTGAATTTGTTTTAAAAACAGCAAAATATGTTAAATTGATTATTTAAGACTTTCCTTATTTTCCCCAAAATCCGGCGTTTCGTGTGATTTTTTCCCCAAAATTCATCATTTCGCGTGATTATTTTTCCCCTCAAAAAAGGCCAGGCCCTCTCCCTAAAATAAGATGAAAAACCTTGCACTTCAGTCAGAGCTTGGATGCATCAACCACCTACAGGGCCTCCTTCTTCCCATGCACCATTAGCGATGAGAACAGTCTCCCAACTAGGACCACCGACTGCACAACGATAGAGGCGTTCCAAGCCAGCCTGGGAGCCCTCTTATCCAGCCACTAAACCATTGACACCTTGTAAATAGTTTTAACCAGCACCACACTTTTTTTGATCGGGCAAGCACAGAGTTTTACACAGGGTTTCTGACATTCCAATATGGATTTCAACCCTCACACCGGATGTATCAATATCAATGCAGTGGTATGATAAACAATCCTACCCAGGCATCAAAAAGGAATGTGGCTCATGCATAATAACTTAAGTAAGCAAATAATTGTCCAAACAGTAGGAATACCTCTCCAGTTAAAAGATGAATATGATTGAACCAAATGTTATTACATACCACAAAAATCGTTTAGATTGGTCTATCAATTTGTGCACATTCTTTACCTTAAATATAATGCCCATAGATGACTAGGCAATATGATTTAACATTACACAGTATACATACATGATAAGATATTAATATTAGAAAACGAGACAAACAAAAATACTCACAAAACTCGGTTTGCAACGTTTCAAATTACGAGTTCAAATTTTGGGACGTCGTGAATGATCAAAGGTTGATGCTTATTAATATGCTGAAAACACACCAACATTGAGAAAATCGTGAGTCAGACAAATAAAAAAGATCGTATCAACATATAACAGAATTGAATTTAGATGACATTTCTTTTTTAACATGCACAAGTAAGAAATAATACTCACTGATGGCAATTTTCAATTTAAGACAGGATGTAAACATTAAATTGGAAGGTTTTCGATTTCTGTTTGAAATGAGAACCAGCCAGTCATAGGTTGCACTCCACTAATATTTGGAATATCGATCCTATCTCCACGCAGAGTGGTCGTTTCTTGCTCTCACATACGATCTCTGCCATCACAAGAAAATACTACCAGAAGTGGTAGGATTTTATTTTTTTGGTTTAGGTATTATATTATGAAAAGTAGTCTAATTTTGTTTCATATTTTGAAAATAGTGTATACGTTTAATTTCGTGACAAAAAATTAATTACCTAAATAAAAAAAGAGTAATAAACAACAGTCAAATTATTGTAACGCGTGGCTAGGCTTTCATCACGTGGTTGGTTATGAAGGCAGGAATTAGATCCAGCAATGCTGTTTCCAGTCAAATCTCTGCGCGGAGGTTTATTACGATCATACGTATCTCAGCTAGACACCAAAACATCACCATCATTCAGATCTACGGACAATCATTAGACTACGAAGACGCAGAGATCATACATAATCATAGTCCCGAAGAAAGACACCCATCTAAGGCAACCGGGACGCCAAGATCGTACCAGACACTCAACAAAACTGGTCAGGGACCGTAGGTAGCTTTGGCATAGGAGAGTCCAACGACAGAGGTTGAGACATCTGGAGTTCGCTAGATGCCACCCTGGCCAACACGTTAAACATATTAATCCAACAATGCCCCAAATGTGCGTTTAGTGTGCGTTATGTTACAACATCCAAGACAATGACACCTGCAGTATCACAAACAGAATAAAAGAGGCCATGCTGTCAAGAAGAAGAAGTGTTTAATAGAGTGAGAAGGAAGAACAAGCCATGGGTGACGACAAACATCATGGACCTCTGTGACAAAATGAAGAGAGCTGAGGAACCAGTCTAGACTATAGGGCGGAATACCAGAAAGCGAACAGAGATGACAGGAAGAAGAGGACAGAGGCCAATGAGAAGTGCAATGAGGAGCAATGTATTGACATTGACAAAGAGATGATCACAGACAGCAGTTAGAACTCTTTCAGAAAAACAAGACCCTCATGAAGAGCAGTCAGCAAAAGGCCAGTGCTAGAGCAGACGCTGAAAGGAACCTCCGTACCAACCACAGACCAGAAGCTGACGACGAAAGACCGTTTATACCTGCGGCAGACGTGCATGAGGCAGTGCTAAGTCTTGAGGCATGAAAATCTTCTGGAGTGGACTCCCTCCCTTCCGAAATAATAAGGCACGGAGTAGAGGCAATGGCTTTAGAAATAAAGGCTCTGTGCCGGAATATCTGGGAGGAGAAGAAGTGACCCAAGGAGTGGACACAGTATCTGGTCACACCCTTCCAAAAGGGGTAACCTCAAGCTGTTCGACAATTACCGCACAATGAACCTAATCAGTAATCCCAAGAAAGTCATGCTACACATCATCCTCAATTCTTTGAAAAGTACGGCCGAAAAACTGCTGGTGGACGAGCAGTCTGGATTCAGAGCTGGGTGGAGCTCAATGGAACATACTTTCAACTGCAAGCGCCATTGAGAAAAACCTGCAACATCAACCTGAGGAGCTCTTACACAACTTCATCGACTGGCATGATGTCCTATGCAAGGCTCTGAGAGGATTCACCATTAACTAAGGATTTGTGCAAGTCATCTACGAATCCTAAGGAAACGCCGGCAACGCAGCACTGTTCAGTTGACAGAAGGGTGACTTAATGACATCAAATATCAAACTTCCGGGGTATTTGTTTTTTTTTCACGTCTTGTTTAACCTTTTCTTTGATACGATAATACCTGATGCCCCTTCAAGACCAACACATATCTATGTTTATCGGTGGCAGACCCGTTTCCAACTTGAGATTCGCTGATGATATTGACTTCATGGCTAAAACCAGCAGTGATCTAAAATACCTGACCAACAGACTCTACAAAAGCAGAAGCGTACGCGATGAAGGTTAGCACGGAGAAGTCGAAGATCATGGTGAAGAGCTCGAACAACACGAGAGCAGATATTACCAGGAATGGCGAGAAATTGGAAGAATCGACAATTCTTCGCATCTCCTAGTTGGAACACAATACCAACAAATAACATGACAGCAATACGTGTTGGCCCACAAGAGACCCTCGTGTCGACCGTCAAACGACGAAAACCGGCTTGGTTTGGAAACGTCACCAAGCATGACTGTCTGTGCAAGACTGTTCTCCAGGGCACGTTAGAGGGAGGTCTTTGTCGAGACCGTAAGAAGAAAGGATGACTAGACAATGTGAAAGAGCGGACGCCGCTCCTCATGGATGAGTTACTCCCAGCAGCCCACAACACACAAAACTCGCGGAGGATCTATGTGTCGTCGTCCCTCATTTCTCTTGAGCGGCAAAATGTAAACATCGGAACAAAAGATATCCAGTATAAAACAATATTAGTACGTGAGAAAGAAAATAAAATGTCCCTATATGGGCTCAAACAAGTACGCGAGAAAGAAAATACAATGTCCCTATATGGGTTCAAACAAGTTGACTTTTGTATTTAATAGTTTTTGCCTAGACCAATCGATCATCCTGGAAGTGACTTTTATACATGTATTTTATGCTTAAAATAAGCACGTATTTTAAAAATAAAACAAATGCAACACAATTTCTCCAAATTATTCAATCGTTCTGTGTTTATACCTCATAAATGTACATTTAATTTAGTATGAGTAAGAGATCAGTATGATTAAACAATTTCAATTTTGTGTTGGAATTCGTGACAAAAGTAAAACGATTGCCATTTCGACAATCTGTAAACAAGTCCCTTTAATTGCCACGTATCAGAAAAACAAAGGGTTGTTGACACACAAATAACTTAATACCAAGGGATATTTTATGTGCGTGGTGTAATTGATACAGTTTTTCTGTTTGGAATTGTGACAAATTAAAAAATATATAGCTCGCAATATTATAGCAAACAACAACAACAACAACATAACAAATTGAAATAAACACAGCAAACACAAATAAAACAATCGGTAATCCGTAGACGGAACCAATTAAAAGATACACAAAAAAATTATGAATTGTTACGAACATCATTAAGTATAGTAATTTAACATTTTCGAGAAACTAATGCCCGTCATAATAAATATATGCACATGGATTAACTGTAACAATTTTGCACACTAGAAACGCCACAATTCATAAAAGTTACAGTATATTTCTATCTTAAGTTCATTTCACACACGCTGGTAACACAATAATGTGTTTAATCACGTTAACGAGGCGTTATTTAGATCGTGCAAGATATGAGTTCAACAGTTTATTTAATCGCAAACAAATGGAACATTTATTACTAACACTAATTGGGTAGCATAATTGCATGGGCATTTACGCTGCAAGAACGATTTACAAGTCTAAAACTGTACACAATAAAATACTAACGAAAAGTTGTTACACGCTGACGTTTTACGAAGACAAAACAATAATAACAAATTAAAGAAGATTTATTTTTTACCGATAATAACTGTAAAATGTCAATCGTATCAATGGCAAACACACCGAAAGAAGAATTCTCAAACACAACCGGAATAACAGAAACAATAACATGTCATAGCAATGTATTAGAACAAATGGTTAAAGATGTTGGGAAAAAAACACAACCAGATGAAGAGGCGACTCCACGTGATCCTCGTGTCGGGGCAGTTACCAATATAGACTTAGACGTGGTCAATCCTAAGCAGCACATCGGACTGTTTGGTGCGGTGACATTCGGCATTGGAAGCATGATCGGTTCTGGTATCTTCATTTCTCCAAAGGCATCATTAGCTTTAGCCGGATCGCAAGGTATGCCTTTTATAACTGGTACTTAAAGGGGCATTTTCGCAGATTTCGGCATGTATTGAAGTTTGTCATTAAATGCTTTATATTGATAAATGAAAACATTGCATCTAAAAGCTCTAGTAAAAACAAGAATACAATTAAAGAAAGAAAAAGTAACCACCAACTGGGCTCGAACCACTGATCACTAGAGTAAAAGTCTATCAATTAGACCTCTCGGCCATCCGAGCTGATTTTATGACTGTTCAATTTTATACTTTACATAAGCAATCCTCGAAATGTCACAAAATGTAACGAAACCAACAAAACCATCCAAATTATTAAATCGTTTCGCGTTGCAACGCTTTATAATTTTCAGGTTTTTATTCAGGTTTTTAAATCGTCAAAAGATGTATATAATGGATATTATGGTAATTATTCAGTATTACTGTTTCCTCACAAATATCATAACTACGAAAATTTGCGAATCTAAAACATTTTGTTGAATTTTGTCAATTTACCAAAACGTGAAAAGATCCCTTTAATATTTAGATTGTTGTTACTAATAATGATCTCCGTCCATAACAGTTCTTATGTAAATATTATTTATTATAATAAATGCAAATATTAATTTTATAACAATTTGCGACTAAGACCTCCTCATGTTATCAAAATATATATTTTATTTATAGACAAAGAATTTAAAATATTTGCATTCATAGTCGTTCACCAATGAGTTGGATAAAAAAAAAACGAAATGCAGCCATCTTTACTTATGCGACCTTGAATAAGTTTACAACATGCATCACTTTAATGTTGTATGTTATTTTGTTAGTTCAAGCTGTTAGCTAAAATTTGTTGACTCACACATACTTTATAATACATGCAGAAGTGATGTATGTAATGATTGTTTCTCATAAGATGAACATTGTAATCTACGCAGTGAGCGTTATATGCATTTTTGGTAAATACAAGGGACTTATTTATAATGAGGAAAAACGACAGTTAAACGCACCTAAACAAGTTTGTATTCATATTCCAACAAGCAAATTAACATTTTTGAAAAGACAAAAGTGTTTAAAAGCACATAAACCCTCAAAATCAACGAACATTTCGTACAATATTTCGAAAAAATAAAGTCAACACATAAATATCAATATTCCTTATAGCAGTAGCCAAAAAATTCAACGCTAGATGTGGTCTGGTAACATAGAATTAACAAGAGACCAAATGCTCTTTTTTATCGGGACAATGTATTCAACACATATTGATGTACTAAGTTCGTGTTCGTGTGTCGTACGAATATATATCGTTACGGGAAATTAAAATGGAAATGTATTGTGCCACAAAAAATAAAAACGAGCATTTGGAAATTCGTTAAATCTTTGTTACCATACCACATCTAGCGTTGAAATTTTGGCTATTGCTATAATTAGGAACGTTGATTTTATGTGATAATTTGTTTTCGAAATATTGTACGAAATTGTCGTTGTGTTTGAGTATTAATGTTATTTTAAATATATTTTCGTAAAATAATATTGTTTCTAGAGTTTCTTTGTTTGAAACGGCGAGGAGGCACATTTGTTAATGTATTTGTTTCCTTGTTTTTATAAATCTATCCTTAATGCTACAGTTTTATAACTGAATTCATTTAAGGACTTTCCTTTAAAAAACAAGAAAACGATACAAAAATATGCAAACAAATCAATTTAAAGTGATTTTTTTTCAATTTCAGGAATGAGCCTGGTTATCTGGTCTCTCTGCGGCCTGATTGCCTTCATGATGGGGCTTGTCTACGCCGAACTGGGAACCATCATACCGCGTTCCGGTGGAGACTTCGTCTACATCCGAAAAGGATTCGGACCAGTTCCGGCTTTTCTTGCTGTGTGGGTCAAACCTTTGTTCGTGCAAACGTCAGCAACAGCGGTCTTATCACTGGTGTTTGCGGACTATTTATTACCTTTAGTTTATGGCGCATGCCCTCCTCCGAATGTTCTAAGGAAACTAATAGGCGCATTGCTGATAATAACAATTGCAATATCAAACATTGTCAGTCCAAAGTTAGGTGTCTTTGTTCAGATGATTAGTACTGTTGCCAAAACACTCGCACTGATTATCATTGCCATAACAGGCATTGTTTTCATCTTAAAAGGTCGAACTGAGAATTTAACAAATGCGTTTGATGGTTCGGCTTCAGAAGTGACATCGTATTCACTAGCAATTTATAGTTGCGCCTTTGCTTATGGTGGATACATCCGCATCGGTGAAATAGCTGATGAAATAATCAATCCACAAAAGAATATTCCACGCGCGCTTATGATTTCTATAACATTGGTGACTGTGATTTACGTCGTTGTCAATACATCATACTTTGTCCTTTTGCCCAAGCAAGAATTTTTAGGATCCCCCGCTGTTGCATATGATTGGGCTTTAAAGTGTATTCCATCCGTTGCTATATTCGTACCCATCAGTGTCATGATTTCCGTCTACGGATCAAATAATGGCGGATGTTTTGGATCAGCAAGAGTCATGTTTGCGGCCGCCAGAGCAGAACAATACCCCGAAGCTATTTCTTTCCTCCATGCTAAAGACTCTACCCCAATCATATCCTTAGTTTTATTTCATATAATTTGCATAATAATGTTGATACCCGGTGATATTCAACAGCTTATTAACTTCCTTAGCTTTATGAGTTCCTTTGTTACACTTTTGTCGTCTCTTTCACTTTTGCGCCTCAAGTGGTTATCGAGAAAGGAACCTAAGAAAACAGGATTTCGTACAAACATCATTTTTCCAATCGTAACAAGTTTAATTGCAGTGTTTCTCATAGTCGCACCATTTATCAATTCTCCCAGAATCGAATTTCTGTATAGCGCATCTTTCGTGTTTGGCGGATATTTGCTCTACATTCCATTCGTTCATTTTGGCTGGAAGCTACCAGGAACTGACAGAATTACGGTCTTCCTGCAATTGTTATGTAATAGTTGCCCGACTGAGAAACTTGCCTAGACAATTCTTTAATAAGAAGATGTTGTATACGCAAAATTATAAGATGTATCACTCGTAATTTATAGTTCATTAGCGACATAGGACCAAGACATCATAAGCAAAACAGGTGAAAAATGCCAATATATACATGTTGTTCATCGACGTAACATGTTTATTACAGTGTATGAATTGATAAGGGTAATTGAGTTAATTTGTTATATATCAATGTGTTTAGTGTATATTTTTACATTGTCATGCATTTTTCAACTTCTTGTTTGAATGCAGATTGGTTGCTAATAATTGATAATATAGGGGATTAAAGAGCATTCGGTATGGAGATCACTTAATAAGAGACATACACCAATATTATTTCTCCGACTCAAACTGATAGCGAATACTTGTTTTTCTTAGTACAGTATGTTGTGATATATGTAACGAATTGCGACGGGAAAAGCAATTCTGCTGATTAGTACTATTGCTGAAAACCCATCACGAAAACGCTTGTTTCTGGATTATGGAGAGAGTCTGGCAATAATCGATACACATTTACAAGGGCTTGCTTTGAAAGCAGTATATCATTTATCTATGGCCTTAGATGTCACTTTGATATATGGTCAATTATATGGTTTGTTAACCCGCCTGTTAATGTCTGAGATTTAACGATCATATGAAAATAGAGGTTACGTTATGCGATGTACTGTAATGTTACGTTATTTGTATATATGTGAGATGCTCAGGTCCGCTTTTATCATCTCGCTATAAGATTTATATGAGTATTCTGTGGCATTTATTACATAGTCATGTTTGAATGTTGTATTTAGTACATATGGCTACTAAATGCATCTTTTTCTATAATTAATTTGCTAGAATTTTCGTTGATATGATTTGTTGCATGCGAATTCACTTTTAAGTCCGTTGACCTGTGCGCGAAATGCAATGGTTCATAGCGCCTACATTGTGTCTTTTAATTCGAAATGCATACTGAGCATGTGATTAAATATACTTTTTTAAATTCAATAACATATATTTATTCCTGTATTGCAAGACGGACATCCAAATATATAAACGATTACATTTTCTGGAAAAAAAACTTGTTTGCTCTTTTAATAAAAGTAAAATTATATGAGGTACTTATATATGAAAACTTGTTTGACTTGATGAGGGCGAATGTGACTGGCACATTATGATCCGGTCATAAGACGAGTGACTCCTTACAGTGCTTCCTGGTCTATGTTTTCGTTAGCATCGTGAATATCCAAAACAGAAATGATTTTCAAAGCACACTACTTTAGGCACTTTCAATTTTACTAATAAATATGTTTAAATTTTCATATAATATTTTGCTAAAATATTATTTAATGACATATGTTGTAGCCAACTACACATTAAGTGAAACTTCGCCTGCACGTAAAGGAGAGAAAACACGTATTATACAATGCGGTCATTTATTTATTGCAAGGACCCCATCTCCAGAGAGACAGAACATAATGCACTAGACGAAAATCTACATAAAAAACGCTCTTACATGGACAAAATTAGTGTCACCGCATGGGAACATTCAACGAAAAGTGACTGGAGGTTTACACCGGTTGCATGGACCTTCTAACATCACACTTGGCCCAGAATTATTCATAAAACATTACCGTGAAAATAAAATTAACCGTATAGCCTCAATATTAAAATTTACAAATTTAAGTGAATTCAATGTAATCAATAGCTTACAACGCCACTGTTTTCTACAGTTCAGATCATTAGCACCGTAACTTAATGACGGTCAAAACAATGACATCAAAACGTATATCAACAACATCTAAACTTGTTATGAAAACTTAAGCGACGTAGCATCAAATATTTTGGCACTGTTTGTTGTTGATTTTTTTTATATAGCATACTACAGCACGTTTGTAGTTTTGGTGAGCGTGATAGTGGCTTTAATGACGGACAATTCAATGAAATCAAAACGAGTTTTCACAACATCTCGTCTTTAAAAAAAACTTTAGCGACGTATCATCAAATATTTATGTACATTCAGATCATCGTCGTGAACTGCAGAAAGGAGCTGCAATACGGTTGTAAATGGCCAAATATTTAAAAAGCTTGCGTTTCTAAATGTATATATTTAGGCACAAGAAATAGTCGAAGTTCAATTCTTTTAAAAGTTTCATTGTTGAACAGATTAATCCAAAAATATCCGCTTCAGTTGACATACAAGCGCCAGTGTTAGTAAAATTTATTAGTTATGAAGTATTAAAATCCTGAGCTCGATTTGAAATCAAATGACTTCATAATTCTTTTTAAACATTATTCCCTTTTTAGCTGCATCTTCAACGTATCCCCTAAAAATGTGAATTATAAGAATGAGCTTTATATTTTAAGTATTCAACTTAATAGAAACGTACCATAACTAATACGTGAAACGCACTTTATGTGGATTACTAAGAATATATAATTTTGTATTTGATTGAATATTGTATCATTAGTTTATTTCCTAAATTGGTAGTTTAAATATGTATGGAATTAGTAATATTATAACGTTGATAATATAAACCTAGTTAAAATGTTTTTGGTTTCACTTATAGAAGTTAAATACAGGTAGACCAAAACATTGGATTGCCCGAGGAAACATTATCTCTTCAAAATATGTAACAAACGGTAAACATGATAAAATGCTAAAGAATAATTTAAATTGAACCACATACATTTGAAGAAATCTCTATACGTCTTAAATAGAAACATCGTACTTACAAAGTTAGCACGAGTAAAACCCAATAAACCGGATGTCAAAACACGCTGCTATTCTTATTGCGACAGGTCCTAAAGAAAACGTGTCTCTAGCATTGATTAAATTACATTACAGAAAGAGAAAACAAATTTCGCTGACACAACTTTAGCGAATGATTGGCATCAGTGTGTATAAATGTGAATGTTAATGTAATTTCACGGCATTGCTGCATCGTCTGACACATGTTATTTTCATCTCGATTATTATCATCTTTTAAGAAACTAAACACCTTCATGTAATACAGAAACGTGTACGAACACAACAAACACAATGTTACTGTTTATTGAGCACTTTGGATGCGAATGTGAGATTGGTTGATGGTCACCATTACGAACAGGTGGGGTTTCCTTCGAATACTTCGATTCCCCCATTACCATAGAACAAGACCAAACCAAAGTAGCGTATCGTTATGTAAACACACCGAAAAATGCTATTGTATTTCAAAATGAGCCCCAATTTTTGTAAGTCAAATAAATAAAGTATGCAGGTGTTCTTGGACACTCTCCAGGTCTACAACTCTGGCGCGGACATACCTGATAACTTCTTAACACATACTTACACTCTTGTTTCTAAGAAAAATTTAAATTCATACATTTTTATGCTGAATGGTATGCATGCACATGGGTATAACACTTTACGCTTATTAGTATGTATACTCAATATTTTCTTAAAATCACCAACAGTATTCTGATAAACATTTAGAATTGTAAATGTACAGTATGAGAATATGATTGAATAGTCTGTATCGTATATAGACACATTCAGTGTATTTGTTTACCGTGTGACCAGCAAACGTGTTGTTACTGCTCGAGAAACATAATTGGGTTTAATGTGTCCTGGCAATAACAAAATTTGATTATTGCTGGGGTATTGTTAAGGATGCTTCATTTATCGGATGCAATGTGGGTAAATGTGACTAAAGTGGGCAATATTTTACAGATTTGTTCCCAAATTGCAAACGATGTTACACTATATCGCCCCTTGGTGCAAAAAGGTACCATGCGATATTAAATCTAGAAGGCACTTGGTACCTTTTTGCATCAATGCGGCGAATGATTAATTTTCTTATACCATTTTTGACATAACATTACAATGTTAAAACGTTTCGTTGCGCGAATCGAGTAAATGTGATTGTGTCTTGAAATGTCATTAAATTATACAAAAATTTAGGACTGAGTCCTGCAATAAAAATCTTAAGTTAAAAAGCACTGACTTATATATACTCATTAAAAAAACTGGGCTAGTGCCATAAATGTCTGAAATCTCGCTGAAAGCATCTTGCTGTTCAACCTTCTATTGATTCAATTATATTTGAGGCTCTAGATAAGTTGCAATCGCTAATTGCTGTTAAAATAACACACTGGCAAGTTAACTAAAACACAGAAAACCAATTTATGAGAACGTCTCTGTAAATAAACTGATGATCTGCTTTTTTAAGTTATTACCAGTTGTTGCACACAAAAAATCACATATATCGACCTAATATAAAAAAAAATAAAGCAAAGAAAGGCATATCACATATTGAGGTATTTACCATTGTGAACAATATACTCCTTTCTCCAGAATTAAGGACAGGTTATTGGAAACATTTTGTAAATACATACAATGTTAATGAATACGGCTATATATGTATTAATTATTCCTATATATTTTTTATAAATCACTGCAACGCGCTATCAACGCTTGCGGATCACGATATGAAGAAAGACGATTATTCCTCGAAAAACCAATACTCGTTAACTTCAATATACACTTATACGTTTTCCGATTTTTCCAATGCGTATTGGTTGTCTACTGCTCATATATAAGGTACTGCTGGTACAGTTGAGACATCCTTCGATGCCTCAATATTCCGACCAGCAGCGACATGAACTTCCAACAAGCGGATATTGAATTTCATTCTTATAAATAGTTGTTTCTGTTGTAACGCAATGCAGTGGTATGTTGTTTTTTTTGCTGCAATTTAACGTTTTCGGATAACTAGTAGGAGCTCTTATCGCGTAAGTATTTCGCGATGATTTTAAATAATTTTCTTTAATATATTGAGTTAAGGTAGTCTTTTTCCTATTTAAGTATACCACAGATGTAACCAAATGCACTTTTATATTGCGCATTTATTATAAGGCGTATTTTTAATAAAACTTTGTCAAGCATTTAATGCTACACGTAGACGATCCAATTGAGGTTAAAAATTGGACGATTATGTAACATTTTGCAGTAAAATTATGCATAACAAGCAACACGTTTATTCTATTTTCAACGTATTGTAACATTGTTAGTTATAAACATGTGAAACGATTCCTTAATAGTATATTTTATTTAATGATTGTTGATTGTTTATTCATGAATTCGTCAGTAAAACATTTTATCAGGTTTCTTTACTCAATTTCAAGCAACCTTGAAAATTCTAGCAAAAATAAATTCGAATTTATAAAATAAACACATAATATGCAGTTATAAAACGGAAACCTACCAAAACTTTATTATTTCAGAAAAAAATGGATCAACATTCTGAACTGAAGAACTATCGGCACTATTTTAGAGAGCACTCCAATGAATCAAGTTTTAACTACACATTAGCCGACGACATCATTCAGGAGTTCGAAGCAAATCTGTTTACTCTCAACAAATTCTCGACCATCGTTCTACTGTCCATGTACACCCCGATCTTTATCATTGGGCTAGTCGGGAATATCTTGATCATCGCGTCTGTGACGGCCGACAAGGCGAGGAAGTCCAATTTGTATTTTCTGGTAAATCTGGCACTGTCTGACCTGGTAGTCACGGTGTTCTGCATGCCCACTTGTATCGGGACAATTGTCTACAAGCCGTGGGTCTATGGAAGAGTTCTGTGTAAATTCACAGCATTTGTACAAGGTACGTTAAGCATAATGTTAAGGTCATGAAAAATAGACAACAATGTACACTTTTGAATGTACATGAACCTGTTATTTTTATTAAATGGAAATAAAATAAGCGAATCTTAAAATGGCACACGCATATATTTCAAAGCTGCTGTTGTTTGATACCTAAAATTAAAACTTATGGACACGTGTTTTGAACAAATGAGCATGCCACTAAAATAAAGTGTTTGCTATTAGGTACAATATAAAATCGGATACAAAAATTAATTATACAGCATCACTGAAACGATATTAATGTACAGATATTACGCCGTTTTTATGTTGTTGTTTTTGATTTTGTTTAGTCAGAAAGATTTATTGTGGAATGTTTTTTTAAAGCTCTACCGTCATTTAAAAACTTTTATGTATAACAAAAGTGACGAACATAATAAATGAAAGGGCCTGGTAGTCATCGCAATAGCTATGATAAAAGTTGCATACTCGGATACGACTAATGCACTTAAGGACGACATTTTAAACCCAAAATGCAAACAATACTTCTTGTGGTAACGTCATCACTCTCTCTCTTTATACATATACATTTCTAAACTGGTAAGAGTCATTCCAAAATGAATGTCTTATAACATATCGTTTTGTTTTGCTGGAAAGTTTGATTTATGCATGTCTGATTTCACGATTCTCACTGTCACAGGTGTTGCAGTAGCTGTGAGCATCTTCTCGATGACAGCAATGTCTGTAGACCGATATTTCTCCCTGCAGTATCCAATCAGGGCCCACAGAGAGTCATCATCCGGTCAGGCCTGCTCCGTCATCATCGCCATGTGGGTCATTGCAGGATTGTTTATGGGTCCTCTTTTGTACATCCGCGATGTCGACGTTCTGCAAGATGTACCGTTCTTACGACCGATGTCGTTCTGTATTGAGAAATGGCCTCATGTCAGAGATAGACAAGCATATGGTGTGTTTTTGATGTTTGTTGTGTTTATTATACCGGCGTTCACCATTGGTATTTGCTATGGGAGCATTGGCCGAGCGTTATGTGTGATTGAGCGCCACGAACGCGTTAGCTCAGACGGAAGTACTCAAAGACTTATGTCCAGAAAGAGAGCTGCTCGTATGGTCATCATACTGATTTGCGCATTCATGTTTTGCTGGTTCCCATATAGTGTGCTGTCTATCTTGGCCGATATTTCGGACAATGGTACATTAGTTTCAGTCATTCCCTTTGTTCTTTGGCTTGGTCAAGCACATAGTGCATTCAATCCGATGTTGTACTGGTCATTGAATAGAAGGTTTAGGACAAGCCTGCATAGGTTGGTCAGTGTGGTCAGGATTACTGGATGTTCAAGCACATCTGCTAACAATGTTACAATTCCCCATTATGTTTAAATGGCGGATTGACTGAGCAGTCAGTCTTTACAATGAATGTGTAATGTCGTGTTTGGGTTTTAAAGCAGTTTTACCACTTTTGCGATAACTACTTCATCCATCAAGTAATAAGTCTACAAGAGGTGTGATTGAATATAAATGGCGCACTCGTTTGCCATAGGACCAACTCTTGTAATAACTCCAGATGTCATTGCTTAAAATAATGTTTTAGAAATAAAAGGTCAATGTGTATAAAACATCATGGAATTACTAAGCAAATACAAAGTAATATGATCATGATGTATGTGTTATGGATGTTATTATGTGTCGTTGTAAGCTGTTTAATGCTTAATGTTTAATGTCGGATTTGTATTTGTTTTGTTATTAATATTTTAATTGAATTTCTGTTCCAATCTACGTCAGTTTACCGACTGATGTTTATTATTATCAATTTATGTTAAAGCATTTTACATAATTCAAAAACATTTTTTAAACGAAATGATTTTGTTTTATTTACGATTCGAACAACATTTTTTTTCTGCATTTCTATATAGACTGTTGGGGGTAATTATACGTACTTTAAGCGAAAATAAATTAAACGGTATTTTCCGACAGTTTATTCACCAAAGAAATGCAGAAAAACACAATTCAATTCTCTAGCGAACACACACGCCACTGTCGAAGAATGAAAATCAATGTCGAGCAGATTCACACAAACAATGACTTAATGAAAAAGTAGTTTTGTATTTATCAATGTTCCTACATATTAAATTCATATGGTAATTTAAACCACATGTAACATAAGATAAAAACCAATCAGAATGAACGGTTTACATGAAAATGAACAAGGAATGTAAATAATCAATTGTTGATATCACGAGGACATCTGCGTCTAATTTGGCATCAATACAAGAACGAATGCATTCGATATCGTTTGAACAATAAGAAAACAGATGCATAAGATGGATATTTGAGAGCATGGAAAATATTCAGTATTACTGCTTCACTGCTTCCGCACAATACTTCAACGAATATTTGCGAATCTCAAAAAAAATGTCAATGGAAAATGGTAAGAATTTACCAACAGACATTTAATGAGCATTACATGCTAGCCCTAATGACATGTTACTACGGCTTCTTTGCAAATTGCATTTAAAAAATCCATATATATTATATGAAGTGGTACACATGATTTAGTAAGTGGTTATCAGTGAGCAATATTGTTATAAATGAACTTGTATAAATTCGTACATATGATAGGCTTTAGATGTATAGTATGGTATTGTTATGCATTTTTATAATATTACATGCCGCCATGGAAAAAACAATGTGCTGTGCAGAATGCTACAGGAAACAAGTTGGGAGTTGGGAATTATATGAAAAGATATATCCAAAAAGTTAAATATGTTAAATTAATTAGAAAGTCTGTTTTATTTCAAATAAAAAATATCGAAATGTATTCTTTTATTTACAAACAATATATAGTTTAACTGGTACACAAGTTCTACTAGTCACTCTTTGTTTTTACATCTCTCTCTCTCTCTCTCTCTCTCTCTCTCTCTCTGAAGAAAAACATTCTTACAATAACTGTTCGATTTGCAACCTTGTGTACCAGTAAATGATAAAACAGGATGTTCTTTCCCTCACTGGAAAGATAAGCTGCGCAAGCATAAAAAAGTTAGCATAATTGTTTAGGAATTAACTAGATAAATGTGTCTTTAGTTGATGATGATGATTTATGACATTTTAAAGGGACCTTTTCACAGATTTTTGAATGTATTAAAGTTTGTCTTTAAATGCTTTATATTGATAAATGTAACCATTGCATCTAAAAAGCTCCAGTAAAAACAAGAATAAAATGAAAGATTAAAGAAAAGAGTAACCCTCAACTGGACTCGAATCATTTACCCCCGGTAGTAATAGTCGAACTTTTAGACCATTCGGCCATCCGTTCTCATAAAATGTGTGATCTATTTTATACTTTATACTTTATATAAACGATCCTCATAGTGTAACAAAATATAACGACAACAAAAGAACTCCTCAAATTATTCAATCGTTTCGCGTTGCAACGCTTTTATAATTTTAAGGTGTTTAAATCGTCAACAGATGCATAGCATTGATATTTTAGAGCATGGGAATTGTTTAGTATGACTGTTTCCTAACAAATATCAATACTACAACGAAACTTTGCGAATCTGAAACATTTATTTTTATTTTGTCAATTTACCAAAACGTGAAAATGTCCCTTTAAGCTTGAAAATGAAAACGACTTTATCAATGCCACTCATACTATTTACGGGATTATTTTAAAACTGCGATACAATAATAAAATGTTCAGTTCTGTTAACCGTTTAACGGTAAATTGAAACGTTGTAGAAATATTTCGCAATAAGATCTTAAGCTGAAGATTAAAATTAGACAATTAAATAAGACTATTGTAAACTGCATTATAAAACTTTAAAACTAAGGAATGGACCTCATATTAGCATATGAAACCGAAGCGAAAAGCGTGCATGTGTATTTGAAAAAGAATTTTGTTTTAATTATGTTCACAGCAGACAAGTTTTGCTCCTTTTGATCTTGCCATGTTTGGTAACAGAAAAAGCAACACATAAGGCGCACTTGATACCAAAGTATGAAGTCCATGAAATGAAAGATAGTTATGGAAAACTTATTTTCTAAAAAAAAAATCACTAATATTATATTTGGAGAGACAACAATAGTACTTCATTTCCAAATATAAGCCATATTGAACTTGTTCGTGAAGACAAAAGGTAACGAATATAAGGCAAGAAAGAAACAAAGACTGATAGTTTGGTTGATACATATGCCCTTAAGACTTTTATTAATAACATGTATATGGACGAGAAATTGCATCTTATTTGACATACAATTTAAATGTAAATCCTTAAACGATACGTCACCAATATACTTAGAATAGAGCGATTGTCTGAAATTACCCATTCGGTCTATAATGTCCCGATTTCCGAAATTGGATTGAGCGATGGCCTGTTGGCAATCTTGTTTTCCTGTCCTAAAGAATGTCAATAAAAGAAAGAGGTATTACTATCAAAGCGGCTATGCTTTCCTATTTTGGACTAAGTGATCAATTAAATGTATTTCTGGCACGTTGAACATATCATGGTTGTGTCTGATTTTCCACATCATAAGCACGTGCTAAACTACGAATGATTAATGGTGACTTATTGTCTGTGTTAAATAAACAAGTCACATAGTTGCTTTGAATTTCTCAGTATGATCAATTCGAAACAATCGACAAAGTATGCATTGATATTCAAAAACCTTCAAAAGCAGGAAATTACATACATGTTCAGTATGCATATAAAACAATATTATGCCTATTTGTACGAATCTCACGACTAATGCATGATGATGCTTTTTATGTTCCCTAAAAGTATGCGATATGAATCAGTTTATTTGTTTACTTAAACATATTTTAGATCTATGTAAACACATTGAAAATACATTGTAAACACTGTAGAGGTGGCTAGGTTTTGTGCGTTATACTAATTGAGTAATTTATTATTTATTCAACGTGATGTCGTTTTGCTTTTTAACTGAAATCTTCTGTTTAGTGTAATGAACAGTAGTGCACTGACAAGTGTTCACTTATTTCAAACACAGGAACGCATGTCCATTGTAACTTCTCAAAAGATTATATACATAAATAGACATACCGCGTTCATTTTAGAAATATTTAAAAAAGGTATTATGATTACAGTTGATACACCATTTAGTAATTAATAAAGTAACATTCGGTATGGAGTTTATAGCGACGGTGAAATTTATTTCCTGTCGCAAAAGACGAAAATAGACAGTCGGATTTTGAGGACAGCGTCAGACGACAGATGACTCGTCCATACTGACGTAAACGTCGGGCGGCACGAGGCCAAAACAATCCGAGACAACATAATTAGAATATAGAGCGGATGATATTAACGCGTATCCGGTACATGGTGAGGCAATCATCAAAACATCGCACGAATATGACAGCTTTATAGTGGCCAAGTTATCACCATACACAGAATGTTTAGTTACGAGTCATCAATTGCAATTGAATCGACATAACATGGGCAATTTGCCCCTGCATGTTCGTAAATGCGGTGGTCTAGATATGAACAGGCCTTGTTTTGTATCGGATGTAAGGCATCCCCAATAGTATGCGGATCCATACAAAAGCGACTATTAATCAGCGATGAGAGAAAGACATTTTCTGCAAAAGTAACCATCATTCTCAGGGAAAGAGCAGTGGGCGACCTGTATTTGAAGCGAAATCGAATGGTAGCCACTAGAAAATTGGAGGCATATTAAGCAAACTATTATCGCGATTGGAAGGCAAAGTAGCGCAATTTGAGATAGTGCGGTGCGAGACGAGAGATCACAATTGCCACATCAATCGAAAAACAAGGAATATACGCAGTACATTATTAATCGAAGAAAAAATAAATTTTGAGGCCACACAGATGTAAGATCGAAGCAAAATAAAATCGATGCTTGAAAGCCAATTGGAAGCAAATAAAAGAGCTAAAATAGAGTTAAAACGCTAAACAGCGAGAGGACATCAAAGACATGACCAGTGACTTAACGACGCGACGTGAAATTGTAGCGCTATCGCAAGCATGGTCATTTTGACACTGCATGTCTACACAATTAAAATGAGACAGAAAATGCCAACAGATGGTAAGATGACTATTCCGGCGAAAGCGTGGTCGCCTTAGACGAAACATCTAAAGTTCAGAGCCCAAAACACAACAACACGTCGGATTCGACAGACCATAATCTCCTTTTATATGAATGTCATGGCATGAACGCTTTTAGATTTTATTAACACAAATGCACTCTATTTAGATACATATGCTAACATAAGTTAAATGTTGATCATCTGTCTTGTGTTGTACAATTTATAAGTAAAACTATAATCTCGCTTATACAACACAATTAATGTATAACAAACAATGGTATTCAGTTCATGAAAGCGAATGTCGGGAATGGCGTTCCTACAATCTAACTGCCGCTATTGTGATACGGATGTTTAATTTCTTTGTCCTCTTACAAGCCTTTGTCCAGTACAAAATGTATGTGTTTTATAGAAGCAGTTAGGTATCGTTACAATGAGGAGAGATTTACGGAATGTGAAGTGTCTAAAAGCTTTGGACTTCTATTAGAACCATTTTTCATTTCCTGTTTTCGCAATTAGTCAGAGTAGTACAAAATAATATATATCTCACATTAATGCGTCAACAGTAATAAGCTACAGATAATTGCATTCGCATAGACATATCTTTATACAGTTCTGCCCGCAAAAAACAAACTAACTAAAGTACAACGAGACATTGTTATATATTAACGGCACTCTTCAATTTGATAAAATCGTGTTGCCATTGATCTTCAAATCAGTTGTAAGATCTTCGAGTTTTCGTTTGTTAATTGATAGAAATAGTTAAGTTACATGATGTGTTTCAAGGGAAGCAGAAATAAAACCGGATTATTCTTTTGAAAGTGCGTTAAAAGTAAAATTGTTGTTATAGTGATGTCATTGAATAGTGTTTATATGTTGCACACAATTAAACATGATTTTTCGAAATGTATATAACTTGTTGAGTATGAGTTATTTATGAATTGTGACAAGAGTTGTATTGTTTGAAAAAACTATTAATAAAAACGTAAATGGAGCAGCAGATAAGTCAACTAGTCTAAGAAAAAGTTTAAAGTGATATTTGACAGTTTATTATAGAAAATTTTGATTTAAAAACTGTTCGGAAGATTCGGCGCTTTGTTGTGAATATTATTTCAGTTGAAGCGTATTAAAGGAAACCAGTTTTTAACCTTTATCAATAAGAATACAACTTTACGAGCGTATTTGCATTAAATTATTACGTCACATCTATTTTGTAAGCATAGGACGATTTCTAGAGATATGCTTATAAAACGTACAGGTATTTGGTATATGACTAATAATTTCCATAATTTTTATTCATTTTTACCAAATTGGTTCAGTTACAGTCAACTACTAGTAAAACATACCTAACATTTAACGAATATCGAATAAAACTATTACCTAAAATTATGCAGTATAGAAACTAACAGCTTTATTTCCAATACTTAAACGTATAATAAAAATGTTATAGCTATGTTTCTATATAAAAATTTACACTTATTAGTTTAAAATATATACTTATTCGTTCTGTTTTTTCGTAATCTCATGTAATATTTGCAGATGTCTCTATGGAGTATAGGCCAACAGTTTTTGTCATCATCGAGTGAGATTAATTAATTCGCACATTGTAGCGTGATTTCACCAAAGCCACATGCTTCTTCTAAAAGACCGATAGTTCGTCTCTGCCCCATTATTATCCTCACTCCGAAGACAGGTCATAAGTCATTGATATGGCATCTAATATGGATAACACACTTCAGCATTAAGCACTTACACTTAATGTAAGAGTATCTATTGTTGATGAAATTAAGCAAACGGTGAAATGAAGCATTTTCTCTATTGTCTATTCCTTCAGTGCGTAATATCTTGTACAGGTAGAACTATACGGGTTCACAACTTTTAGGTGGCAAAGTTTTCTTTGCTTGTACGACCAGTCTGATTTTCAATCTTCGATTTAAACATATATACATATTATTTGGCAAGAAAGCATAATTAAACAGTTTTTGACAGGATTTTACGTTATTTCTTTGAGAAGGCCC
The DNA here is from genome assembly GCF_020536995.1 of Dreissena polymorpha. Classification (NCBI taxonomy): domain Eukaryota; kingdom Metazoa; phylum Mollusca; class Bivalvia; order Myida; family Dreissenidae; genus Dreissena; species Dreissena polymorpha. Next base: position 133,617,829 of record NC_068357.1, on the reverse strand, counting down.
TGTTGGTATTATCTTATATAATATTAAGAATGGCATTCACATTTTTAAAGATAAAACATAGTGTTCATAAACACTTAAACTAAAAAGCAAGGCAAATACGCATTTCATGACCGAAGATAAAAGGAATAATCACAAACAAGGAGAACAAATCACGATATATAACAAAAAGAAATGATTGATCTATAGAAAATTTATCATGTTTACACTCGCTCGCCTTTTATCGAAAGCAAGTGACTATTGTCCTAGACAATACAGTAACATACATGAACATACATACATAAACACATTACCTGACATTAAAGATGATTAAATCTGGATTCCCTACAAAGCATTATGATTTACATCTGTTGAAATTCATGTCTGATGCCACAATGAGCACACAATTAATATCAATAAACACACCCCATAGCATCGCAATAAAAAATATCGCAATATTCAAAGACATTTCATAGATATTTATTTGCACACGGTTTGTTAACAGTCATATTGAGCATTTTGTAAAAAAGATTATCAAAGTCACAAGTGAAAATAACATTAAAAAATTAATGATTGATCAATTTTTCTTTAAATAAATTGACGCATTTCCCATTTGGATATGTTTTGGTCATGTATTATATCGTTAGGAACCAAGTACTCAGTGTACGTGTACAAGACTGTCGAATAAGTAATAAAATACTTATTTTTGCGATACAAAAGGGACAAACATATATATTTGAAAGTCAAGTCATTTTTGACACATGAAAATAATATTTGCGAATTTAATTATCTGTCAATAAAACTAAAGGTCCCTTATAAGACTGGTAAACTTTATTTGAAGTATTCACGGATAAGCAAAGAAAAGAGAAAACAGTTGAGTATTTATGAAATAGGGCCCTTAACTGGTTAAATCTTATCATTTAGTTTAGAAATTGTTAAGCATTTACTCATATATTCAGGCCTGTCATACATACGAAGCTCAAATAGATTGATAATATTATTTTAACAAAAAATTGCATTGACCTAAATAATCTTTTTTTTTTAAATATTTCTCGTATAGGGTCTTCAACAAGCGATCAGTAAAATTAAGCGGGTTGTTACGGTATTGTAGATATAATAAAAATATGCATTCTTTCAACATCAATATTCTCAGTTAAAACAAGAGATTGATAGAATTTATTAAAGAGCCAATCTTCGAAATAAATAAGAAATGCATTGATCAAAACCACATTAAGAACTGCATAAATGAGTCGTTCAATTCAGCTCTCTGATTGTGCAACATTTGAAAAATTCAAAATTTAAAAGCAAGCGATTAGGTATTATTGCAAATTATCAATCCCACGTCTTTGGTGTTTGAAAAATTAAGAATGAAGTGTTAAAAATAAAAAATGAAGTTTATAACTTCGCACATCGATACAGTCATGCTTGTGTCAATGCCTTCATCCTTTACCGGAAGAAATTTCCAAGATCCGTGATTGACTTAAACGTCATTTTAATTAATATTGCAGACGCTTTCCCAGAAGATGTAAACTCTCTGACCTAAGTGGTATATAATGTTTGAACTATTGTAAGTTGACAATTCATTACAAATGCTATGGCATCATTTAACCATCATTCATTTTTATTCATTGGGAAAGAAAAATGAAAGTATTCACGTCTAGAATCGATGTTGTAGCTGATTAAATGAAATCGGAAACAACACCATCTGTTTGTCTGGATAAAGTAAAGGAACTCATTTTATCTAGGAAAACGGTATCAATACGAAACCCATGTTACTATTGTGAAATGTTTTTCAATCAGTTTGTAATATCTTCATATAATTATAAATGTAAACATTGAGATACCCTGGGTTTTACATCCCTATTAAATAATTACGTTGAATCATGTGGAAGAATTTTATACGTTTTGTCTCTGTAACATGTTTAAAAAAAAACTTGTACTATCGCATACGCGAGAACGTGTGCAGGTAAATGCGAAAAGCAAACACACCAGGAAACCTCCTCATTAGAAAGTTTTGTAAAAACTTGTTAAATAAGTAGTCACACATCAGTTTAATTTTTGATATTTCATTAACTGAACGTCAAACTATATATCTAATATATCTTTATGGATGACCTATTAGCATAATTTAGTTGAATTAAGTGTTTAATGTAATGTCCCTTTCAAATTGAAAAATAAACAAACCTAAGAACATGTCCTCAATAAAACAAATATAATAAAACTAAAGATGAATTAATCTTTTCCAATTCGAAACGGTTTAGAACTGCAACATCCTTGCGAGAGGTACCGTTCCGTGCTTGAAATCAGCAGACATCCTGTAAACACATTTGGGATTTTATAATTGCGTATTTATGAAAACAAAACAACATTCATGTGACAACTTAATCATTAAAATACTTAACTAAAGAGGAAGAACAATTAGACAAGTAAAGGTAAATTGTACTTGTTTTCAAGCTATTTAAATTTAGAGGAAAAATGAACGAACAGTTAACATTGAAACATCATAGATCCTCGGTTGATAAACGACCCCGAAGGTGTGTTATCGCCTACCTATATTATGTTGTCAATATAATACCGTATTTGATTTCGGACAATTACGTTTAAACACGGTTTCTTAAATATTTACTATTTAAGCCTTGTTCTTCGGTATAGAACACATGCGCTGTATACTTAATGTTTTTTTCTTTTGTATTAACATGGTTTAATGACAAACAGCGCTCTTTTTCTTCCAAATGCCATATGAATGAACGACTCTCACAACAATGTTTACACATGGTTTTACATTGTAACTGTAAGTATCGTAATGCGCATAAATCACTATTTGTACAATCTCCTTATTGTGAGTCTTCCATTAAAACAAAACTTTTGTATTTATCTTGTTAAGTAACCTTTTATATATCAAGAACAGAAACGTCCGGCAAAACATAAACGACAATTTTATGAAGCAAACAAATGCAGAAAATAAGCACGAAAATACTATTGTGCTAAAAGGTATGACAAAATAACTTAAAAAAAATAAGATAACTTCATATCGTTTTTAATCAGCGATATTATTGCATTTATTGTCAATATTTTTGAACGAATAAACTTCTTACTGTGTAGATGTATTTTACCGATATAATAAGCCTACAATGCATGCACCAAAAGGGTCATGAAGGCATGAAAGCACCGAAGCTATAACTTAAGTTTATTGTAGTCAAATTGTTTAATACGTAATCTTGTGACAAAACCTCAACTCAACCCAGATTCAATTACAACTTTAATGTTGTCAGGATAAAAATTATGACCATTTTTCGAAGAAAAAAATAATATATGTGACTTAAAGGAACAATGTTTTGCTAAGATGTTTTATGCGTATATGTGACCGATATTCAAACTAAAGATATATATTTTCAAAATACATTTTCTGACCAAGTATCATCAATAATGAGTCTTTATGTGCCTTCCAAAGTGGTTTAAAACAAAGCTTGTGAGACCTTATTTTTGACGCATGTGACCCAGACTTTAATCCAGCTTAGATATTGCCAAGATAAACATTTTGACCGAATTTCATCAAGATTTATTACTTTTCCTGTTTATTTTTGGTAACTGCTCACTGGGCACAAAAAGATTAGAAGATGGAAAACGATAGTTATTTTTATTTCCTAGTATTAGTCTTTTCATCGTTCCTGAATATATTTTATGTGACTTAATATTAATGGAACATGAAGACATTTGAACTTACAAGCCTTGAAAGTTTCATAATACAAATTTAACTGTACACTTTATATGTGTTTAGCTTGATGTACATTTTAAACATATTAAACATTCAAAATTTGGAATTATATTCAAATAAGATATTTAGTATGTATTGTTTGTATTACGGATTTAGGATACTTCGTATGTGTTTGTATGCTTCTTTTTTACCCCATGGCAATTTTGCAAACTTTATAATTTTCCTCTAGGAAAGCTTTTGTGGTTAACCTACATGGCCATGCATAGTGAATCGTGAATTGTGTACCGTTTGTTACCATTTTTCGGCTCGTTACCTCTTTAGAACCTTTTTCACTTTCTTAATTTCAATCGGCTGAGGGTCTAACTTGACAATTTATAACCGAGTCTCAATATTAGTCGCCTACGTCAATAACAAAGTCATAAGATCAATTTTTAGGAAAACCGTGTTACTACCGTACAAGCCACATTTATCAATTATCTTGATAATACTTGGTAAGAATGTTTTCTTCGGATTATCTAGAAGTAGTTTGAATCGGCTTTAGAAACTATGTCGCCAGGTGTTTTTAACAAGATATGGTCCGAGTTCTTATCTCGGTACATATGAAATGTTTCATTTGCATACTTTACCAGACACTTAATTAGTTCATTTTAATATTAATCTCATTTTCTTGTAAAGGTAAGGTAAGGATCTAACAGGTAAAACGCTTTTATTTGGAGAAACAACTGACATAATAACTCACAACATATTCAAAATATGATACAAGCTACTGGTTCAACGTCGTACCAATATTATTGAATGGCATATTATTTTGGTAACCGCGATTGGTAACCACAAAGCTTTTCATTGGTCGTTCCGATGCGGGGACCCGAGTTGAATTCATAAAAATGACACACCAAATTTGCAAAACAAAGCGGAATAAACGTGAACCTTTTTTCATACAAACATATGCAAAAACATGTAATTCTATCTCCATGAACTGAATAAACGGATTGCTCTACGAATTCCAAGTTTTATTCGTTTGGGCTTTTAGTACAGTCATTTTCACTACAACAGATATACGTATCTCTATGTCGAAGGTGTTATTTAAACTCACAATTCTTAGTTTTCCTTAGTTGCCATGTTGGTGAAAAACAACATCAACAAAAACATATTTAGTATCACACTAAGCAAACTAAGTTTGTAATCTTTGCAAATATAGCCGAATTCCAAGTAAACGTCTATTAAATGTGTTCGGAATTATTATGTCAACTACTTTGATAAAAAGCAAATACAGGAACAATCAATAGTAGACAGACGTTTCAGGAAGTATACGTTCGCCTGGCTTGATCACCGGTTTTGATATAAGGCGCTTTCACAATATTATTCTGGAAGATAATTATACATGTCGCATTATGCCGTAAACTATATATCAATTTCCCTAGATGGAAGCATATCGTCTAGAATGCGAGGCATAACAAAAACAGTATGTTCATGCATAAAGTATGTGAACTAAAATGAATATCTTTTTTTTAAACGAAGTGCTTCTTGATTCGACATTTTAATTAATTTCTCCAATACACTGCGACTTTAGACCGATACGACAATATGACTATTAAGAATATCGTTTTTTCAATTAAAAAAAAAATCAAATAAGAAAGGAGTTTTATAACTGGTGAACCAGAAAAAAAGTGTGTCCATTTTAAATCCCTATTTGTTTTTCGGTCCAATTAGTGTTAGTTAACAGCAAAACGGTAATTGTGACTTATGTCAGAATAATTGAAACTGAATATGATCTTATGTTAATTAAGGTTTGTTCTTAAGAAATCTTAAAGAAAATAAGATACCTCTTTTTACCGCATTGATATCTGCCTTACATAACGTTGCCTGATATATGTTTTAATATCATGGTCAACAGGAAGTTCTTGTATCAGTCCATGTTTGGAGTTACACGGGAATTACACGGGAATTGCAATAAAGTCATCAATTTCTATAAACATGAATAAGGTTCAACAAAACAAACAATTTGATACCAAGAACGTACAAATGTTATTCTAGTTAAAAGTCATAAATCACAAAAAAAATCACCACAGCCCGCACTACAGAAGTTAAATGACGTCATCAATGGGACAATACTCTTAAATATCAATATAGTTAATGCACTCGCAAGTGTTGCACAGAAAGTCAAGACAAATGAAAACTGTATGCTAATCCTCAACTATTTAAACAAACGATTTAACACGCTTATGTCAATATTGACACCATAATCAAAATGTCAATTTCAATCCACATCTCCAAAATGGCGTCTCCAAACTATTCGGTGAAGTGTGTTCTTCGATTAAATTTTTCGCTGCAGTTCATTCCTCCAATTCAAGACGTTTGTAATTAAAGCGGATGTTCTCTTCCCATTCATGGTGCAAACAACTTTTTTTTCTTTAAACGATGTTTAAAATAAGCGATTATTCTTGTCATCTTTTCGAACGCCGTTGCTACATGTATGTCAACGTGTAAAAGCCGGATCAGTAAAATCAGCGGGGATCCCTTTATATGTTAAGTATAATAAATGGATTGTGTTGCATATATTTGGGAAAATGTGGGATGCTATTCTCAATGTATCAACACGTTCTCTTTATTCCGCTACCACATGATGCAACACAAACGCATATTGCACACAAACACACATTGATCAAACTGTAGCTTCCCATTTGGGATAATCAGTGCAAAATATAGAAAATCAGAATTGGAATATTGTTTTACAAACCTTGCACTTCAGTTTTGGTGGTTTGAGAAGAGGATCCATCGTTATTGCTTGCTCTTTAGTGCAAACGAGGTTCAAGAATCGGTATTCCACAAGAGATGTGATTGTATGAAACGATAACGTAATTTGCATATCATTGACCGTGGGACCGTCTTTTACGAGCACTTTATGGAGTCAGTCGTGCAATAATAATGAAGTAGAACGTTGAACTACTCGGTCATAGGAATGTGACGAACAAGAATGGAAATATTATTTAAGATTTTAAAAGTAATCTTTTATTAAAGTAAATGAATGTTTCGCTGCAAAATCGTAAGGGCAAAACCATGTGTAGCGAATGTTCCCAACAAGCTCAACCGCATACATTTGATTATACAATCATGGTTTCATTTTGTTTGAAAATAATGTCGAGCCTTTCAGTCTACTACTTTATCATATTATTATTTTGACAATATCTACTTAACAATATCGCATTAAGCATTCGCATGGAATATAGACACGAACATACAAACATCTTACTAAGATTCTACCTCAGCTGTTTATAAGGTATTAACTAGGAAAACTACAACGTTGACTAAAGTAAAGGAAAAACCCACAAAAACATATAAAAAACAAAAAAAAATTCGAAAGTTAAAGCGGGAATTCTTCGAACCACATTTCATTGTTTGAGTACAATTATCTCAAAACTATACCATTCTGATATTACGGCTTCCATTATGGTTTAATCATTTCTGAATCCTGTTATGTTTGTTCGTCCCATTTTATTGAAGCCTTTCATATTATCTAATTATTATCGCGTTATGAACATAACGATCATATGAACATGGGATCGTAAGGGTGTACGGGTCAGGGTCAACGCCGGTGAACGGTGAAAGCAAAGCATTTGGGCCGTGCTTTTTGAAAATGGGTTTAATCAATGTGCGTAAAGTGTCTTTGAGATTTGCCTGTGCAATCAGGGACGATATTTTTCCGCTTGCTGCTAATATTGTTTATTTAAAGAAAACAATCCAGTTTATGCGGAATGTGTCGTCCCTGATTTGACTGTGCGAACATGCATTAAACCCCCTTTTCACAGAGCACGGCATATTTAGATTATCTCAATGACAAAGCCGTCGTTTATCACAGACACACTCATGTAAATATACATTATCACCATTCTTACTTTTTCAAATTAAAACGCAATTCGAGAGAATTTAAATCGAATTGAATTGAAATTGAATAACGAAATGGACATGTGCACCAGTGAAACATGCTTACTTTATGATGCACGATACATTTAAGTTAATACAAGGATAATTTGTTTAGAAAGAATGATCATATATACCTACTCCCAGGTCATAATAAAAAGCTTTGAATGGGTAACACAAGACACAAGACAATGAATTTATAAACATGTAGCATGTTTAAGTTTCTGTGTGGAACGTGTACCATACATAAATCAGATATACCAAGAACATAATTTGCTTGATGGCGACGATTTGTTGTAGTTCTGGTATTGTTCGCAAGTAACCGACAAGGGAAGTTCGTTATTCCCACTTTCTTCATTTGATAAGTACAAGTTTTGAAGATGTAGGGTTATTGCCTTAAGGAAATGGATTATATAAATGCAACATCTGTCTGTTGATAATAACATCCATTTAGAGCTTCCGTCTTATATATCGAGTCATGGATGAATGTTCTACTGTTGATTAATGTAACAGTATAATTATAAGTAACGTGTCTAGGTTTCATGTTGATATAGAAACACTGGGAGATACAAACAGTGAATGTAAAACGTAATCAATGGACAGTGTCATTATTTAAGTACATTCATTTAAAATACAACGCTATGCTTGCTTTTTTTGTTTAATTATTCAGTTTTTGTATCAATAACATTTTCATTAAAAAAGACAATCAATTCAATTCAAATAAACATCACTGCGAGTGCTGCAAATGGAAGCAAATATTATCATTTCATTGACAATTATCTCGTTTGTCATTACCTTTCATATTCGAAAGCGTTTAGTTAGAATGTAATAATGACATTTTCTAGGTGTAGATGGGCGTTTGAGTGAGAGCTGGGAAGAAACTGAACAGAAGTGCGACACTTTATTTCAAACACACTTGGGCTGACAGATATGCATGATGTTGAGATTGAAAGGGCGCATAGGGTTGGAAGTCAGCGATTAGACAACTGCCCAATAATTGCAAAATTTTCCAGATATAAGGATCGAGAGACAATTCTTAAAACGGCGCGTCGTACTCTAACTGCACAATCACAATTCTCAGTACGAGAGGACTTTACTGAAAGAGTCCAATTACACAGAAGACAATTGTCGCATACACTAGTCACGACCAGAAACGAGGGAAAATTTGCATCGCTACGCTTCGATAAACTTGTAATTGACGGAGACGTGTACAGGTTTAATGAAGTAACACAATCGGTCGAGCGTATAGGCAATTCACGGGTACATAGCGCGGATCGACACCAGCAAATCCCGCCACCGAATAACTCTCGCCGAATTCGTGGAGCGAGACAATATGGACAGTCACGCAACGCTGATCGCCAGCAATGTGGTCAGCATGAATCAGGACGTGTCGACAGAAATATATCACGTGACCATTGAGCAGAGGGGAATAACCGGCAAAGTGGTCAACATGAATCGGGACGTGTTGACAGCAATATATCACGTGACCATGGAGCAGATGGGGATAGCCAATCGGAGACGGACTTTCTTTTGGAGGGCGATGCAACTGGTGTTGACTAGGAAGTGGGTATAGGCCCAAAAATAAACATAAATATTTGCACGTGGAATGTGTGCGGGTTAAAGAAGTTTGTAAATAACTGTTCTGTTTTAAATGTCTTAACAAATTTCGATATTCTAGGTTTACTAGAGACGTGGGGAGATATTAGCGGACAGTTTAATGATTTATTAGAAGGATATTGTTGCTTTGATAATGTCAGAGTTAGGCAAAATAATGCTTTACGTAAAAGTGGAGGTATTTCAGTTTTTGTAAAAAGTCACTTAACAAAAGATGGATTAGTTACACGAATTTGTTCGGATTTTATTGATTGTGTTGTACTTTATTTGAAAGTGAGCTGTTTCAATTGTCCATCTGATATTATTTTGTATATTGCATATGTCTCGCCAGAAGGGTCACCGATATACGAACACAGAGATGATACAAACGGAATTACTTATATCGACGAAAAGCTCTTATTGTTAAAAAATATATATCCCGATTGTATGTTATATCTTGCAGGTGATCTAAATGCTAGGACTAAAACTATGCTGGACTACATTCCTGCAAATAACATTGACTTTATTTTTAATTCAGAGGTAGACTACACTACAGATGATTTTGAGATGCCGAGAAATAATAAGGATAATATTTATGATTCATTCGGGCATACTTTATTGGAACTCTGCTGTGCTCACGGAATTCATATACTCAATGGGCGTGTTACTGGTGACCCTGATGGTGAGTTTACATGCATTACACATAATGGAGCTAGTTTAGTTGATTATCACATTATTTCAACTGATTTATTTCAATTTGTTACGAAGTTTAATATTCTATCCTTTGATGAATCTGACCATTTCCCTATATGCGCTACTATGATTTTTCATAGAAAAAATAGCAACAGGAATGTTGATTTACCTTCTTCCCGTAGCATTCAAAGTAACATCACAGATGATAATATTAAACTTGATAGATTTAAATGGAATGATACGCTTAGGGATAGATTTATTGAGACTTTTGTTAATATGTATAACTTATGCAAAGACAACATTTTTCATCAAATTACTGTAGATATGAACCAGGCTCTTCAAACAATAGTATCACTTTATAAAACTGCTGCAGAAAACAAGAAAGTCCATAATAGAACCAAACAACGTTACGTTTATGAACGGCAAGATACACCATGGTGGGATAATGAATGTGATATTTTGAAATATTGTAAATATAAAGCTTTGAGAAAATTCCGTGTCACAAGCTCAATGGGGGGATTTGAAAATTTGCATAAACGAAAAAAGAAATTTTAAAGAAATGTATAAAAACAAGAAGGATATTTTCCAACACAATATGAGAAATAGGCTATGCCAAGCACGTAGTAATCCAAATTTATTTTGCAAACAATTAAAAGTGCAAATTATAAAAAAGCTTCACATTGTAGTTATCAGCAACAAATCAAACAAAGTGATTGGTTAAATTATTTTAATCACTAATTATATCGAAAAAATATGCTCATGATTGCAACTTCTGAAGAAGCTGCATTACCTGAATATGATTTCGTTCTAAATAGTCCTATCACACAAGAAGAAATAATGAGAAGTATTAATAAATTTAAAATGGGAAGGGCGCAGGGGTTTGATGGTATAGGGGCAGAGTTTTATAAAAACACGGCTAATGTTATATGTCCAGTATTTTGCTCTCTTTTTAATCATATTCTTAATACAGGTGTTTTTCCTGACATGTGGAGCGAAAGCATTATTGTTCCCTTACACAAATGCGGTTCTAAACTGGAACCGACAAATTATAGAGGTATTTCTTTAATAAATGTAATGTATAAAATATTTGGAAATATTGTAAATTCACGATTGTGTACTTGGGCCGAAGAATTTGGCAAACTAGATGAGTCGCAATCAGGTTTTCGGAAAGGTTATTCTACAATTGATAACATATTCGTATTACAAAGCATGGTACAAAAATATATAACTAAGCCAGGAGGAAGGTTTTATGTATTATACGTTGATTTTCAAAGGGCTTATGATGGTATATTGCACCATAAACTATTTGACATAATGCAGAAAATAGGTTTAAAAGGAAAACTTTATAATGTCCTTGTCTCTATGTACTCTAATTTACGGAGTCACGTGCGAGTCATAAATAACAATGTTACCACTGATTTTAGGTGTAACATTGACACAAGGCAAGGGGACGTAACTAGCACGATCATTTTTAATTTATTCATAAATGAGTTATCCCTTTACCTGCGTGACCAGGGTCATCAATGAATTTTCATTACGGAAAATATACCAAATATACAATGTATATTATTTGCCGATGATGTTGCGAGTTGCTCTGAAACGGCTATTGAACTACAGCGTCAATTAAATAGTATTTCTGATTTTTGTCGAATGAGTGGCATGACTGTTAATGAAAAGAAAAACGAAATAATTGTTTTAAGAAATGGTGGCCCAATGCGGTCATATGAAAATTGGTTCTATAATGGAAAGCATGTAAATGTCACGTCAGTGTAGAAGTACATGGGTCTACTGTTTACTCCTAAATTAAGTTGGTCCAAGGCTAAAGCTAAGTTGGCAATGCAAGCTAAAAAAATCTATTAATGCCATAAAAAGTTACCAAGGCTATTTTGGAAAATTTGACATTCAAGAGATCTTTTTATACGGGGCTGAAATTTGGGGTCATACCCTTTCTGAAAATATAGAACAAGTCCAGGCTCAATTTTGCAAAGATTTTATTGGTTTGAATAGGTCAACAAACAATTGCATGGCCCTAGGGGAGGTTGGTAGATTAGAATTATGTGTAGAATATCATTTCAAGTGTGTTAAATACTGGTGTAAACTCATTCACATGCCATTGCATGGATATCCAAAAAATTGTTATAATATGTTAAAACGCCAGGATGAAATCGGAAGGACAAATTGGGCTACTTCTGTAAAAAAAATCTGTTATTTAGTTATGAATTTGGTTATGTCTGGGTGTATCAAGATGTTGGCAATGTTGATGTATTTTTACAACTGTTTAAAGATCGCCTTATTTGTTGTAACACGCAAAAAAGGTCAGGGAGTTTATTCGACTCGTCTAGATGTGAAACATATAGAATGTATAAATCATTGCTTGAACCAGAAAAATATCTTTCGCTTAAAATACCATTCTTTTATAGAAAAGCATTTGCAAAGTTCAGATGTTCCAACCACAAGTTTCTTATTGAAACTGGACGACATCTTGGTATAGAGCATGGTCTTCGATATTGTATACATTGTCTAAATGTAGAAAACACACGTGTCATTGAAAACGAATTTCATGTATTTTTTTATTTTCTAAATTTCACGAAGAACGTAACATTCACCTTTTTCTTGGTATACAGGAAACAGAGAAGAAATAGATTTTATTAATCTGATGAAAACAAATAATGATCTGACATTGAAGAACATTGTATTATTTATATATATGTTAATGCGAAAAGTTTAAACATAAAACTATTCACAACTCATGCATGTTAAATATGACATATCTGCATATTGTATTTTGGGCCGGTGGCCTTTATTTACAAAATAAATTGTCTTGTCTTGTCTTGTCTTGTATACTTAACAGCAAGCTTTGAAAATTAATGAGGTATGTTTTCTTGATTTCCTTCCCACTATTTCTTGTACAGAACTTGTTCAATTCATTTTTACACAATTTAACCTTTTACGTTTTTAAATATACCATCCGGATTGTTTGGTCGATAAGATATCAATAAAAAACAATTTCTTCCGAATTTTCTTCAAAAATATTCGAGGAGAGGGTCTTAGAAGGCAATATATCGCAATTCACAAACGATCAGCACTTACACTAAAGTTACATATACAACAATTATACGCTTGTCATTCAAGTTATTTGTAGCACGTGAATGTTTTCTATACTTACTTTTTTAAAGTGGAAAACAATGCGATAAAAAATTGTTTTTATTATATATCGTTTGCTATTTTTAATCACCATGTTACATTTTGAGAACTCAGATATCGAACAAAAACATTAAAAATATGGACACTTTATTAAAGTCAATTATCTCAGAAACAGAAATTGGCTGAATCAGACCGTCGCATAGTTTGTGAATAACGCACTAACATGAACGTAGACAAGTCCATTTCAGATTTCTGTGCGTTGTATTTTTGCTAATTTAGTTTTAACACAACGTAAAATATTAAAGATACGTGCGGCGCAATCGCTGTGGATTATGACAAGAAAGTTGATATTTTGTGAGAAGTCTCAGCATCACCAGGCAACATAGGATCGTCAGAAAATGATGCATAGTTCGCTTTAGGAAAGCCAGCACCCTGAGCAGTTGTCAGTCTAATTCTTGCCTATGATCATGTATAGTTTGGGGATAGGTCGTGCATTATGTCAACATTAGACTCTGTTTGTAACCTTGCCATGAAGCACAACCTTCCCACCATGTTACCGTTTGACAAACCCTTGTATTGAGAGGCTGCCGAAATCATCATTGATGTGCCACAAAGTGGATGCCTGAAAAGTATTGTTCTGATGTTGGGATGTTTTCATACACTCATGAACCTGCTGGGGGTCCATAGGGTTCATCATTGAAGGGACCGGTCTAAAAACATACTTGAGGCTGTCTAAGGGGAAATAACAATATTAACGTCTCCATCCCCTGATGACACAAGGACATAACATCCCCTTTTAGTCAGAGCTGTGCTGATCAGAGCAATCATGGCTGCTTTGTTTTTGTCACGAGAAAAAAGTCTTCATTTTTGCATGATCAATCTGCTCATTTTTAAAACTCATACTCGGATTCACATTTTGTCCTCGTGATATCTTTGATATAAGGACCGTCTTCGTAACCATCGAAAACCGCTGTTGCTTGTCCGCGAAATCATTTTATTATAGACAATTTTATTTGGTTTGACAGATTTTCTATCTTGTCAATTGACCTTTCATTTTAATGATTTTCTATTTTTCTTTTTGGTAGCGTCTGAATTTAAAACAATTCGTTAGATAGTATTTTGTTTTTGATATCTTTTAGATATGTATTCAGTTTAATTGTGTTTAATATTGTTTCTGCATACAACATGAAAATACAAGTTAATAAAACTGCCGACAGATTTGGAAATTGTGACTAAATGCTATTTGATGAAACATTAAACATAAGCAGGAAAATTATTCCCTGCATTTTCTCACAAACCTTTAACTGACATACTTTTAATTTTAAATTAATTTAAATACAGTTATGGTGCATGCCACATAAATGTTCAGCTCAGTTTATACACAAAAAAGAATAAAGGTTAATAGCAGAACATGTTAAAAAATACACTTGCCAGTCATCAATACTAATTACGTAATATTGAATTGAAAATATTGACTCGCATTTAAATCATAAAATACCTTATCTTATAATAATCATTGATTTTTTTTTCCAAATATAAAACCAGCAATGTCTGTATATCAATATTACCCAGCAGACATTTCGGCTGACCATTTTAGTATTTATGTAATTTTAAAATCCATCGCACCTTTAATCAGAATCTGTGCTTAGTGTTCGCGTATCCTATATTGTGCTACAAAGCCACCTGTCCGAAAAAAATGCATTAATATTTTGAAGTTAACAGAGAAGACAACACGGTATAACTTTATGTATTTCGAATCAAAGCACACACTCTAAAAAAGTACCTCTGATACAAACATGTATGCTAAGAGGCACATATTGGTGTTTCCAACTTGTAGACGAAAACGGAACCGTTTCCAAATATTACAAAGCACATCCTTGAGAAAACAGTACGGGCCTAAAATCTCGTAAACTTACTATTATGAAAGATTAATCAATGTAAATAACACGAAAATGTGTTTGCTTTCAGAATAATAGGATGAATAGCTAATGTATTTTCTCTCTTAAATGAGAAAAAAAAAAGAACACGGTATGACTCCGAAAGCAAACACATGTCATAAATGGTCCGCCCATCACACTTGCGGGTATATTCAGCATGATGTCCTTAATCATTACAACGCGATAAAAACAGGAAACACACACTATTAAAGCTTGGGTGACCTTCAAGCAGAAGATATAATCAAATATAGGGTTCCAATCAAATAAATGCATGGTCAAGACATAAAGTGAAAATCTTAACACACAATCAGGAAGAAAGTTATCTTTCTATTCGGTATTTTTTAAAATTAAATTCAAGTGAAAAATGGATTTTATAAACGAGGCAATACATGAACCAAATCGCTTAAAGTAACAATTTATAAATTTACTTTAGTTTTAAGGAAGAATTTCACAAGCAAATTCGTTCGCAATTTTTGTGTAACCTAGTTGAAAATGTAAATGCTACGATGGATGTTTTTAGCGTAAACCTACCATTTGCATATTTGACGTTTTAAGAACCGTCTTTTTCGAAACCTTCATTTATTTCATCCGTTCAAAACCTTAAAATGGATGAACTTGGTCATCGGACTGTATGATATTACAACCAGAGTGGGTAAATTAGTGTGCTATAAATCTTGCTTAGAAGAGAAGTTCTGTAAATGAAAAATATCATTAAAGCGTAAAGTGTCTTCCTGATAAACCTGTGCGGACTTCACAGACTTACCTGAGACGACACTTTACGCACATGCATCAAGCCCTTTTCGCAGAGCACTGTCCATTTGTGTTTAGTTTTACTGTTTGGCAAAGTATCCTCGCCATGGAAGCGCGTGCTGTAATAAGGTGTCTACCCTGCTGTTGCAGTTGAAGTATCACTTTGTTTATATTTTGTAAATTTGGTATTCATTGTGTCATCATCCTTGCTTAAACTATCCATCTTAAACATGTGTAAACAACTAATGTATAAATGCCACTAAGAAATTATTAATTACTTTTATGGCGAACAAAATAAAGTAGCAACTAGGAAAATGTCATCATCGATTTAGATAAAGTATCTCGCACATTATAAAAGGATTGCATCATTGCCAAACAAGGTTTCTTTAGATTATTTTATTTTTCTGTCCTTCAGCGCTCTTAAATTCGCTCTAATGACATCGCAGTATTACGGTTTTCAAATTATGGTTAGCACTTTTCAGTGGAATGAAACCGTACATATTGTCTGTTCAGTATTCAATAAAATGTAGCTGACACACAGATAAAAGTACAAACATAAATGGGGCTGACCACACAGATAAAAGTACAAACATAAATGGGGCTGACCGAAGCTCAGAGATATTCTCTACGGAGCTCTTAAATCAATGTAAAATATTGAATAATAAACCTATTATAAGTATTGTATCAAATGTCACTATTGCTAAAAACAAAGTACAGTAAAATGAATATCATCTTCAATAAAAAGTCAATGATCAAAACAGAACAGTGTATTGTATTAAATGGATTAATTAGGACGATGATATCTCTGCAGAAACTGACATGTAATCTGTGTAGTTTTCATCCATTCATATGCATGTACGTGTTCATCCATTTAAATAATTTAAAAATTATTGTGATTACTTTAGCAGATGGGGATATCATATTATGGTAAACTATGTTATTAAACAAATTAGACACAGCAACGAACATAAAACATAAATCATTTAACATGGAACACATTCGCATGATTTAACACGACATTCCCTGTGAATATTAAATAAATCGTTCAATCGTACATTATCCAGACAGATTCATTCCTACGCTATACAAAACTTAGAATCTGCATTAGAAATGCATCTTTTCTGTTGTAAACTGACTTATGTTATATAAACACTTCTTAAACTAGTCTACATTTCTTACTTATCCGATGCATTTGTATAAAAAACTAAATGTGTCGACTGATTTTGTTCTGCTTCGAATTATTAGACCATTCGGCACTTGCTTGTGCAGTTGGAGTTTATTTTTGGAGATTTACTGTTTAATGTTGTTTTGGTTAATTTAATTCCAAGTAATTGCCTAAGCAGGATTTTCTGAAAACATTCTTTTTAGAATAAGCAAAGATGAACTCCAGATCAGCAGGACATCACATTTTTCATAACGGTAAGGCGCTTTTGGACCAGTGGTCAATTACGCTGTACAAAACACGTGACGAAAAACACATTTACTCAAATGCCGTTTGAATCTGTTTTGAGAAAACCAAGAATATATG
This sequence comes from Dreissena polymorpha, assembly GCF_020536995.1. NCBI lineage: Eukaryota > Metazoa > Mollusca > Bivalvia > Myida > Dreissenidae > Dreissena > Dreissena polymorpha. The sequence continues at coordinate 133,600,575 of NC_068357.1, read as the reverse complement.
GAAAAAAAGAAAATATACCATCATGCCTCTAAAACGGTATTTGCAGAGTATATAAACATCAAATTTATTGCTTCAATCATATGTCTAAATCTAACCATCAATCCTTAATGTTGATTTTTAATAAGGGAAAGTTATGGTTATCATATCTCTTTTAAAACTATTTGTTTGTAATGTTAAATGTTTCGACGCATTAGGGCTAGCATTCGAATTGCAAGTGTAATGTAACAATGGTTTATTCCCAATACCACATTGCGGAAAAACAACTTCAAGACAATTTTAATATTCCAATGTTCGAATGAGACAAATTACAATGCGTATATCAACAAAACTATTTCCCTAACGCTAAAGGGTATCTACAGTCAATATTATGATTGCAAATTAAGATCACTGACCGAACCGCCCATGTTTAACTGTCTTCTCATTTGAACGCCTGGGAAATCTACAGGAACGGAAATTAATGATTGAGTAGTGTTTCATATAGCTAACAAGGGAACTGCAGAAAATATATCAGGAGAAACAATCTCTTTATACTCCTATTTAAAAGACCGCCAACTCTAAAGATAATAAGAAAGAACCTTGGGTTACCGCATTGGAGCGGTCATGCAAAAATTCAGCAATATAGCAATATACATACATTAGTTCATATTTAAGATACATGCACACATGTTAAAATTAAATATGAAAATATATACATTATAGTACAATATAAATGTGTTCTTTTACCTTCTCCCAATAGTCACTTACCAACAAATCTTAACTTGTCTACAATTAAAACAAACCATTGTATACAATGCATGTAAGCACTTACAACTGAAATGGATCAAAACATGTAAATGTAAGTATTTGTAAGAAGATATTGTATCTTAAAGATATTTTATTGCACTTTTTTATATGAAAAAAAATATAATTTTTGTTTTCTCGCGAAAAAGGAATGGACGTGATGCATGGCGTTGTGTAATAGAAAAAAAGATAGCGAATCGAATATAGTAAACTAAGATGTATTTATGTTAAAGTGAATATCATTCTTCATAAACAACATGTAAAATCTAAATATTCATTTATAATCATTTGTTTGGGAAGTGAATAATCCAGGCGATATACATGATCTGTATGCCATAAATATGAAGTAAAACGAAGAAAGAAATTACCAGTAGTTAAGTAGAACCGATTTTATTATTCAAGGTAAAGAAATGTCAATTGAAGAAATACTCTTTAGACTTGTGTGCCCTAAGCAATCTTTGTTTAACAGAATGTCTGAAGTAAAATAAGTACCTAGTTTGGTTTGATTACTATCAGACTCCGGATTGAGCCGAATATATATACCTATCGAACTAGTACATCATGTAGTTTAAAACATCATAAAGCGCACACTTCTGTCTTTAGTCGGAGAAAATAGATACGCGTGTCGACATAAATAAGATTTAAATAGTATTACAAGAAACATGCGAGTCGTCTCTCCATTAAAAGGAAGTTTGTTATACTTCCCTTAATTATCTTTATCGTTGATAGTCTAATGTCAAGTCCATTTGTCAAAGTAGTACCTACATGTAGGATAATGTTTGTCTGTTGTTTTATAGAATTACCTCTTTAAACAGACACTTTGCACTTATATCACACCTAAAAGGTTCTTTATGAGTGTTCAGTGTTCCAAGATCGTATGAACTTTAGTGTTAGTTGCTATCTTTCATACTGACATTAATATCTTAATTCAAATTATATATAGAAATAATGAAACCTGTAAGCATTGGCAGTGGAATTGTAGCTGCAATCATTTTATTTTATATTTTTCTTTTTATGTGTGCACGATGACATTCACAATTAGAATAGAAATCTCCGCGTTGGCAAGAAAAGGCAGGACACTTTATATGTATACTTAGCTTCATTATCACACCTGTATATCAAGTATGTTTTGCCTTATCCAAATTTTGGCATAAAGCTAGATGGATAGCCCCATGGACACAACCGAGTTTTAGGTAAAGACTTTAAATAGGTTTAGTTTTACAATACTTAAAAAAATTCTAATTGATGTCAAATTAACTTGGCCTATGATTTGGAGGAAATGTACACGTTTGTTTTGTTCTGATTTCTGCCCCAACACTTTATTAGTTTAAAAAAACAACTCAGTTCTGTGGGAGTAAAAAGTAAGTCGGAATATAAACCTAAAGTAACTGAAGATAGCGTTAACAATACTTTGAAGATGATAGTGATGAGTATATTATTATATTGGTGATTTTTAAATTGCATTTATGCCCAATATGACTCGTATTGGTAAATAAGCATCGGTATCTAGATGGATTTCACGTTTGGGTAAATCTGTACATGAAAATATTGATACATTCGCATAGATGGTACTTTTTTATCTTTCGTTCTTATGCAGGTTAAAAACACCGGTAGCTTGATGGGTGCGCCATTTCATTTGGACATCAGGTTTGAGTCAATAAGTACATGAAATAAGTACAATGTAACGTTCCACAGCACAATGGAATAAATCACATTCGTCGTTAAATGTTGACAATGTACTTAACTAAAGGTTGGCTAACGGTTGAAGAACAAAAATCTAACAATATCATTTAAAAGTTGTTTTATTATTTCCGTTAAAAACGGACAAGCGAGCGCTGTATGAACAAACGATTTAATCAAATACATATTATGTCGCTCAAACTCTAAACTATATAGATGTACGAGGTTCATATAGAGGGCTTATATAACCAACTTGTCATAAATGAGAGGATAGCCTTCAAAACGTAGCAATAATAACAAGTTTATTCGTATTAAAGTTGAAGCAAAGGTGAACGAACATCTGTCGCCACTCGATAATGATCTCTAGCTCATATCTTCAATGACTGAATACGAAAAATGTCACGCCTAAAAATTACTCGTAGCAGAAAATGATACAAGTTTATGCACTTCGAACATAACTTAATATGTATTCTTAGTCAGATGAGAACACTACGAAATAGTATTAAGAAACATTCAGCTATTTCAAAATTGCATAACAAAATGATTGCGATAACAATTATCGTCAGGTGATAATTGTCAGTATTAAATGGGTTCTTATCCACTGGAACATTCATAACAACCTTAAGAATTTGAGTCAACATTATCTACATTAAACACATGGACACGTCAATCTATCTCACCATTAATCATGTCGGTTCGGGATATTAGATTAAAACTTATGTGAAACACATTTACTTAAGAGCACTTTTTAAACCTAGTATTTGAACGATGCAATTCTTTAGTAAATACAAAATACATGTAACTTATTACTAATATGTTTTTCAAGTGGATGCTTTTGGAAAACAAATTATTTCATAAGATCGCCGCGAGGCTCCGTAAGAATTAACGATACAATAAAAGGGATAATTACTAAAATCAACGTGTATATTACCCGAACAGGTAAAAAATACTATGGCCCCACGACCTAGTCGTTAAGGCGTTAGCTAAGGGATCATGAGGTTAAGGAATCGAGTCTGAAACTTGTGCAATCGTACTCGTCCGTTTGACAACCAAGTTAGAAGATCACATGCCTTCATGCCTTGCATCCTGCATTAAGGATATGAAACATAGTAAAATATTAATCAATATAGGTGTTACCTAATTAAAAACAGTGAGTATCAAAATTCGATATGTGATACTATACCCTTCGATTCTATTAAATTTAAAACAGCGCATTTTCGACGGTCGTTGAACAGTATGCAGCACGTCAGGGACTTTTCGCAGTCAGGCTAACGTATCTGTTAAAGGATCTTACAGGACCGCTATCATATTTAATCACTAACCCCAATTCAGTATCATACCGTGACATGCTCCTCTGGAGGTTGGAATTCGTCTTGAATTTTAGACACAGAGAGCGATGTAAACCATATCCTGACGACAAAAATCGAGATTGTTTTAGCCTCGGTCCCACGCTGGGCGCTTTTGTCGTCGGTTGGTAAAAAAGGTCCAGCACGTACGGGAATCGAACGCGGGACATCGCCCTTTTAACGCGTGTGTTTTACACACTTTGCTGACCGGGCCGTGTTCACGGCCATATAACCAATTAAGCTTAAGTTCCGGATTCTTTCAAGAAAGAAAATGTTAAAAGAAAAAAACAATCGGGGAAAATTAACTGCCTATTTTCAAAGACCATCTTATAGAATATGTATTTAGCTTCTATAAAATGATGAGTTCAATGACAGCGTATGACCGCATTACGTTAGATATATCCATGTAGCGGAGGTTGAACATTGTGCAGCCACACAGGAACTTCTCGCAGTCAGGAAAACGTATTTGTTGAGTGATTTTAGGACCGCTATCATATAAAATCACTAAAACCAACAAAGTTCCAAACCGTGACATACTCCTCTGGAAGTTAGAATTTGTTCTCGAATTATTGACACAGAGCGATGTAAAGCTCATTCTGACGAATTAACCGGCTGTTTGGGGGGAGATAATAGTTGTCGGTTTTTAAAAAGTGTGCAGCCAGTACGGAAATCGAACGCGGGACATCACTCTATCAAGTCGTTTTTTGCCAAGTTTGCAGACCGGGCCGCATTCACGGCCATATATCCAGTTTAACTAAAATCCTGTTATAAGGAACATCTTTTGTCAAAATGTTTACACAATATAGTGAATGTTAGTTAAGAAAAACATGTTAATTTACGTAGTTGTATTAAGCATTTATTTCGTTATTTCGCTAAATATTCCTTGAAGATTGCAAATGTAGAAAAAATAAACGAAGACATATAGTTTGCCAATTTTCACCGACAATCTTATTGAAATTGTATATAGTATCCATACAATATTGATTTTATTACGGCGTATAACAGCATTAAGTTTGATAAGTCTATGTAGCATAAATAACGCTATTCCTTCGGCTAAAAGACAATTAATGGCCATACACGACCGTACCATGTTCACAGATAATAACATTCATTTAGAGTCAGTGATATTCTAAGTGAAGAAAAGACACGGCCATGACTAGTATTAAAGTACATTAAGAACTGAATTTATTAAATGACACGCTTCTGCATACACTTTTAAAATACTCCGGCACTTTAGGCATAGACGACAATCATCTTGTGAAAGAAGAAAGAGGTAAACTGATTTCAGAGGCATTTTTAAAGAGACAATTTTTGTTGCCAGCAAGGCTTTTTTAAAAACATTATTTGTTTAAGATAATACCAAATTTAAGATTTACTTTTACAATAATATTGAGCAAGTTCAACAAAATTATCATGGTTATAAGCTTAAACAGATAATCAATGTTACAAACTGATCGATTTGTATACAGGCTGAATACAGGCTCTGCATATAGACTTGAATAACTAAGAGAGACAAGTCTTATGGTGAAACTTCTAAACGTACTAGCAGAACAGTAAATAAGTAAGATTACATATTATTTTAAGTATCAACAAAGAGGAAATCCATTTGCATCAGTAAGAGATAACATTTATCCTCATTGCTATCGGCCGAATGAGGGCTTGTGAGAGAGCATGAAGAATAAGAAACGGGTGACGACAACAATTGTGGACCAATGAGACGTTAAAAGAGAGCTGAGGCATGGAAAGTACAATAGCCCGGACTCTAGGGCAACGTAACTGAAAGCGATCATGAGGGTGAGAAAGAAGATGAAAGAGGCCAATGAGGAATGGATTGATGAACAATTTATCATCATCGACAAAGAGTTGACCGCATGGAACAATAAGAAAGCCTACAGCACCCTCAAGACCCTCACGAAGACCAATAAGACCAGGCGGCTGTTATAGCTGAATTTGACGGAAACATCTTTATCAATAATGCCACAATCATACATACGTGGACTGAAACTGCAATCACCTCTACAACTTACCCGTTTTAACCAGACTCCAATCTCCTTCGGAACGGTCCAAGACAAGAATCGGACGACCAAATTCCGTCGATAATTTAGGCAGAGATGGAGAAGGCAGTGTGTAGTCGTAAGTCCGAGAAATCTCCGGGAGTCGAAAACGTCCCTTCCGAGCTGATTTTATCACGGATGGGAGCCATTGACTGCAGAAATATTTGGCACTATACCAAATGAAACTGTAGGAGAAGTGACCTAATGAAATGACCCAGTTGTGATTTGTGCAACCCCTACAAAAAAGGACAATCTCGAGTATTATCGCATTATCAGCCTGATCATTAATCCCAGCAAAAACATGCATCATTCTCGATCTATTGTTGAGTAAGAGGAACTGCTGGTCGAATAGCAGGCTCGATACAGAGCTGGGCGGAGCACAGTGGAACAGATCTTTAACCGCAGAATCATCATTGAGAAACACCTGAAATATCAATGTGAGCTCTTTCACAACTTAATCGACTTAAAGAACGCTTTAGACCGCGTGTGGCATGATGGTCTATGGCATGTTATGCGATGATTCATTATCAACGAATTCGTGATGCAAGTCATTCAAAAACTCTTTGGAAACGCCAGCAGAGCAGCACTTGCCGATGGCAATTAGTGGGACTTCTTCACGACATATGTGTGCGTCCTTCGGGGATGTCTGCCCTTTTCCCGTCCTGTTTTATAGTTTCCTTAAGAAGATAATGCAGCAGACTCTCCATGTCAACCACACTTGTATCTATTTTGGAGGTAGACCCAACTCCATCTTGAGATTCGCTGATGAAATTGACATTTTGGCACGAGAAGTGAACTTCAAGATTTCTCCAAGAGATAATTGAAATAGCAGGAACATACAAAATGGAGGTTAGCACGGAGAGGTCGAAGAACATGGTGAACAGCAAGACCAACATCAGTGCAATCATCACCTTAAACGGCGAAAGGCTAAATGAAGTGACCAGCTTCAAGAACTTGGGCGTAGCTCTGTCCCAGGATGGTATCAGTACCGCTGAAGTCGGAATAATAATTAACATGCCGACCACATCGATTGCCAGCGTGAGCAGGTTTTGGACAAGCAGTTCCATCAGCATCCAAATCAAGCACAGATTCTTCGATTCCTCGTAGTCTTCATCCTACTCTACGGCTGCGAAACCTGGGCGCTTTACGCATCAAACAGACATTTCAACATAAATGTCTCAGAAGGCTGCTCCGCACCTCCTACACGGAGCATACGACCAATGAGTACGTCTTGAACGTGACTGCAACACTTTTTGCCCCTACTGGAGACCGTCAAACGACGAAAGCTGGCTTGGTTTGGACACGTCACCAGGTACGACTCTCTGTGCACTAATTTTATTCAAGGCATGTTTAAGGGAGGTGCAGATCGAGGCCTTCAGAAAAAAGCTGAATGGACAATGTAAAAGAGTGGGCATACCTTCTCATAGATGAATTACTCTCCGCAGCACAACAGGCCGGACTGGAGGAATCGTCCCCCAGTTTCCCCCCAACTGCTAAACCGATCAAGTGAATGATGGTGATAATCATGATGATGATGATGATTGTGCGAATAAGACACAGTACACAGCGTATAACAACCGAACCCAACTAAACAGTTCGCCGCAAACGTCAATATTACGATTCAAAATCTGGGTTTTACTGACCGAGCTGCAAATTGTCAACGGTCTACTCATGTTTACATATGGGAAATCTTCAGGAAAGGAAATAATTGATTTTATTATGTTAAATTAAGTTATACACAATACAAATTCACACGTTGCAAATACAAACAAAACAACACACGGAATACAACTAGACCGCCACAGTGACTCGTTCTATTCACTGCGAATAATAGGGGATCTAACCGCTTTTATGTTCCTAAAATCTTACAAATAAATGTTATAAACGTCATAACCATGCACTTGGGTATGCCTTTTTGTTTTGTTTTGAAGGTTTGTGTACAATTTAAACTTATTTTGAATATTGAGATTTCTCAGACGATGGTTGCATATATAGGTTTTATTTTTCTCGGCACTAATAGAAGAAGTTATTGTAAGCCTCAACTGATATATTAGGCAACGACAATGCAGGTACCTATTATTCTTTATATGAGATTTTATTTTACTTGTTATATTCTTTGTTTTATTCATACACGTATTCACGTATTTAAACCAAAATTCGTGCGTTTGTACTTTTATATTTAGATACAAAACTACAATGATGTAGAAAACAGAAAACATATTAGTGGTTTCTTTTTCAAGATGAGTGACTTGAATAGTTTTTCTCTACGAATCAGTTATACGTGATACCAGAGTAGAGGGGAAACTAGGCTTCTGGGACAGAACCGTTTCCCTTCCGTTTCCCTTCCGTTTTCCTTCCGTGTCCCAGGAAATTCTATATATAAATGTATAATATCTTTTTCAAGATATTATATATCCTTCCGTGTCCCAGGAAATTCTATATATAAATGTAAATAATATCTTTTTCAAGATATTACATATTTCCGAAAAGTCAAGCTCGGGGCAGCATCCCATTCGCAAACGCGGCGGCTCGAGGACTTTTGACCACTACCATTATTCGTGCATTTTACAAAAATAAAAATAAAATGAAAATGACTTAAGTATTTTTTTTACTATATAAAATGGATGACAAAACGGTACAAGAATTGATTCAACGGCGTATTCAGCAAATTGAAAATCCACCACCAAATGAGCATCTAAATAAATTTTTACAAGACTTAAAATTAACACAAAAATTATTTAATTGCAAAATATGCAAAAGCCATAAACCTGTTAAAAACAGTTGGATTTATGATGAACGTGTTATGGATTTAGTAGATTTTAAAAAGGATTAAGGTCCATTTCCAAACCCTCACTTGGGTATGAAAATGACTATTACAAGTCTATTAGGTTTTTATTGTCAACCCATGAATTAAACGATTCGGGATATCCAAGCCACTTGACTAACGACTTGTCCCCGCGTTTTCTAATAACTTTTTCTATTCTATATACTTCTTGACTTGTTTTTTGAAGTTCTTGTTCATAAAACGTACCCTGTATTTCCTCATCATTATAATCAGTGATTTTAAACGTTGGCGGATCTGTATATTGAACTTGTGACACTGTAAACACCTCCTCAGTCCATCTCGGTGTATATCCTTTTTCAAATAGTCCCTTTTTCTTAGTTATTCTTACCTTATCGCCGACTTCAAATATTGGCTTACCGTACTTTTGTGGGTGTTTGGAGTACAAATTTACCCAAACAACACTTTCATTTTTTTATCACTAGCATCATCAGGTGTCATTTTGATTGATGAATGCTTTGTGTTGTTATAGTCATTGACCATTTCATCTAAGACATCAACATATTTTTTGGTAGAGTTGGCTGAAAAGTATTTGAACATTTTTTCCTTCATTGTTCTGTTCCATCGCTCTACCACGGAACTTTTCTCTTCGTTTTCTGTGGGATACAACTTGACTCCCAACGCCATAACGTTTTTATTGTAGAACTCCTTTCCTTTATCGACCCACAACTTTTGAGGTTGTCTGTTTTTAAATATTTTGTTAAATGCTTCAGCAACCTCAACTCCGGTTTTACTCTTTAATGGAACAATCCATCCATATTTTGAAAATACATCAATAACTGTTAGCAAGTATTTTACACCATTATTAAACTTAGCAAAAGCTTGCATGTCAACTAAATCCGCAGCCCATATGTTATCAATGCCATGGGCAACGACTATTCTTTTTCTAAAACGTTTTACAACGGGTCTATGCAGTTCGACTGCGAGCTGATCAGACCATTTTATTTCTTTAGCCACGACTTTTTTTTCCCATTATAACCCAACCCAAACTTTGCCTTGGTAGATATTATCGGCTCTATTATACTACGCTCAATTCTTTCACGGATTGTTGGGTCTTTAATAGCATCCATTTGTTCAAGCATAATTTGATCAGCTACGTTTCTACCTGCTGTATCTGGAAAGTGTTGGTAAGCTAAATCATGAAGGTATGCGGCATTATCAACTCGATCAACTGGTTTACTCCAGTCTTTATATGCGCCAGTTGAAGTTAATCTCTCGTTTAAATTAGTTCCAGGTCCTGCAAAGTTCATTCCTGGAATATGCATTTCACCGGGAAATTTAGCCCACGGAAGCTTGACTTTACTCGTCACCTTATTCAACGTCGAAACCAAGTCTCCGCCAGTTTTAGTATGCATTTTTACAAACTGTGTTTTAACACAACCGCAAACGGAGCACTTTCCGCGAAGCATTGGTTTATTGTTCTTACTGACAACATTTTTTACATCAACCGTTTCAGTTTTGCTTTTGCACTTTACACAATACATTTTTTTATGAAAAAATAATTTATATTTAAAAATGGAAGTTACAGATCTTTCGTGGAATGATGATATTTTAAAAAGATGCAACAGTAGACTTTTACCGAGATCAATACGAGGTCTTATTATTGGTAAAAGCGGATGCGGAAAAACTATACTATTGTTAAACCTTTTACTACGACCAGGATGGTTAGACTACAACAACTTGCAAGTTTTTGGCAAGTCGCTATTTCAGCCGGAGTACAGAATTATTAAGAAAGCGTTTGAAGAAAAGCTGCCTAAAGAAGAGATTCTGAAATTGTTTGCCGAACAAGACTATATAATAGAGAATGACGTTTCACCAGCTCTTTTAGTTGAATTAATTGCTAAAAGTTTAGATAAGCCAGCTGATATTGAATGTAAGTTTTTTGAAACGTCTGATGATGTACCTGATCCTAGAGACTTGAATAGCTCTAAAAAGAATTTAATGATTTTTGACGACCTTCAGTTGGAAAAACAAAACAAATGTGAAACTTATTACATAAGAGGACGCCACAGCAATGTAGACTGCTTTTATCTCGCACAAAACTACTTTAAACTTCCAAGACAAACAATACGTGAAAATGCAAACTTTATGTGTTTGTTTCCACAGGACATGAAAAATATTAATCACATCTACAACGATCACGTTTCAACTGATATGTCAAAAGAAGAATTTAGAAATTTTTGTAAAGTAGCCTGGGACCGTCCTCATGGATTTGCTGTTATAGATCTTACTAGTAAAAAAAATAATGGTAAGTATAGATCAGGATTTGACTATTTTTACATACCTCGCTAATAAAAAAATATATATATAAAATGGAACGAGTACTAGAACAAATGTTAGCGGAAATAAAACAAATTAGAATTAATACCGGTTCGAAAAATTCTTTTCACATTATATTGCATGGTAATAGCTCAAGAATTTGTACTTCTTTAGGACCACCAATTCAACTAGATGTAGACAAAACATATGAAATGGCCTTAGTTAGTTTGGAGACCTACTATTCATTTCCAAATATAGACTCTTCAAACAATAACTTTCGCTATAGCCCTAACAACGGAGATGATTGGTATGATATAAATATTCCCGAAGGTTCATACGAATTGGATGATATAGGCGATTACATTCAACGAAGAATGAAGGAGAATAATCATTACAAATCTGACTCGGACGAGTACGATATAACCCTAGAGCCGAACGACAACACACTCAGAACAGTACTAAATATAGCACCAGATTATAAAATAGACTTTACACCTGCAAACTCTATAAGAACGGTATTGGGTTTTAATGCAGAAATATACTCATCAGGATATAATGAGGCAGAAAATATTGTCAATATATTATGTATTAGTAGCTTGAAAGTAACTAGTGATATAATTACCTCATCATATGTTAACAATTCGACTGAAAACGTAAAATACAGCTTTTTCCCATCGGTTGGACCTGGGTATAAAATTATGGAAACACCAGTTAATTTGGTTTATTTACCTGTTAATTTGTCGACAATTTCGTCAATTGAGACAAAACTCACTGACCAGAACGGAAAACTTGTAAATTTGCGTGGTGAAAATCTTTTTATTAAATTTCATATAAAAGAAAAGTAAAAAAGTTTGTTTTAATCATATATAAAATGAGTCGTTTCGTAAATGTACCAGTAAATATTAGCGAAGGTCAGAGAGAAAAAATCAAAAAAGCTATTCAATCAGGAGCTCCCGTGTCTATTCGCCTATCACACGAGGATTTATCTGGAGAACACGTGCTAGCCCTCACTCAAGCACAGATTAACAAAATGACAAAAGCGTACCAAAGTGGTAAAGGAGTGACGATTAAAATGTCAAAAACACAAATAGAACACAACAAAACAGTTGAAGGGGGATTTATTGGAGCTATTTTGCCGATGTTGGCTACCGCGGGTAAATTTCTTATGTCAAGCGTTTTACCAGGACTTGCAACCGGTTTGCTAACCGGCGTTGGAGCCGCAGCCGGTAGTAAAGTTGTCGACAAAATAAGTGGATCGGGTGTTTTGTATTTAAAGAAAAACGGAAGCGGTTGTAAAGTAATACAAGCAGGTAAAGGATTGTATTTAGCTCCGTGGAAGAAAGGTAGTTCGTTAGGACAGGGGCTGTATCTTAAATCTGGAAAAGGAATGTACATGAGAGCAGGATCAGGATTGCTACTAGGACCGAATTCACCATTTAGCAGTATTCCAATACTAGGGATGCTTTTATAAAAAATATTCACATATATAAAAATGCAAAGACATAGTATGCCAATTCACATATTTATCCACAAGCATAAACGACCAACACCAGCGTCAGTTAAATGGCTGCCACACGAGAATCTTGCACATCCTGCAAAACCACTGTATGGTAAATGGAGTATTTCGATGCAACAATCGCTCACTATTCAACCGAAAGCAGCACTTCCTATTAAATTAAAAATAGGTTTACGGCTATTTCAAGGTGTTTGTTCGGTATCGCTCAAACAAAGTTTAAAGGAAAAGAGATGTAGTTTACAAGATGGAATTATTGCTGAATCTGTTGACGACATAATTGTTACAATTCAAAACAACTCCGACGTTGCAGTTGATATTGTTGAAGGTGAATCTTTATGCTTTGTTACACATCAGTCGCTTTAAAAAATATCTTTTCAAATATAAAAATGGAGTACAAAGATTCTAAATGTAACGCATACGATACGTATGCAAGTAACGCTAAATTATATCCATCTTTACCACCAGTTGCCGTTCCGTCGGCTCCAGAACCGACTAGCGATGAAGGAACTGCTCAGTCATACAGGCTTCAAAAGATAAACGAAATTCAAAAAGAAATTGCCACAGAAAGAGACAAGCGTGCAAACTTGTCTAAAAAGTATCACAGAGCAGTGAGAGTTATAGCAGGAGTGGACAACGCTCTTGTTGTTTCTTCAATGGTGCTAGGTGCGGCGGGGATAGGAGTATTGAGCACAATCATTGCGGCACCAGTTGCAATAGCAATGGAGGGAGCTGCAATAGGTATAGGACTATTGTCTATCATTGGAGGTCAAACCAATAAAAAGCTATTAATGAAAGCTGAAAAACGCGAAAAAATTAAAACACTTGCAGAAGCAAAATTGAACACAATAAGTGATCTTATATCAAAGGCATTGGCAGACGATCAAATTTCCGATAAAGAATACTCACTGATTCTAAGTGAACTAGACAAATTCAATCAGATGAAAGAAGAAATAAGATCTAAAATAAGAGCAGGTATAGACGAGGAAACAAAACAGTCGTTTCAAAACATGTTTAGTAAATCGAGAGAAAAACAGACGAACACCTCTCAATCAACGTAATTTTTAACGTATAAAATCACGTTAAAAATCACGTCTAAAATCACGTCAAAAATAACGTTTTAAATCACGTTTAAAAACATTATTATTTCTATTTAAAAATGTCGTTTTTCAAGATAACAGATCCGGAAAAAAGGGACTCCATGGTGCATGAGTATCTTATGTTAAGAAATAAAATTCGTCAAGACTCTTTATCTGAAAAGCTAGGAGACATTGATCAACACAGAGAACTAACAAAACTTTACAAACCTATCACCGATTCGCAAAGAGAGTTAAAAGAAGCAACGTCAAGTGCGATACAAGCACTGCCAGCAGCATTAGCAGCTACAACACCAAATGCCATTACTTTCCCTCAATACCCAAGCATACAAGCAGAAGAGGATAAAAGACCGAAAGAAACATTAATAGAACTAGGTTCAATAGCAACTGAATACTCGAGATCGATGGCAGGCAAACAATTAACCGATAAAACATTTGGACTGTATGATAAAGGTGGCGCTTTTTATATTGGAGATTCAGAGGTAAAACTATCTGGAGATGATATAATTGTTGGAGAAACAAAATATAATGGAACCCTAGGACTTTGGGAGCTAATAACATCGAAATATCCTGATTCCGATAAATATACTTCACAAGACATTGACTCCTACAAAACAATTTTACTAAACACCAATGCTATTGTGAATCCTGACACGGGAAAGGTTAAATCAAGTTCTGGAGAAAAGTACAGAAAAATTATTAAACCAATCTATGAAGCATATTTAAAACCTAAAAAGACACACAAAATAAGTTCATTACTCAAGAAGAAAGGAGAAGGAATAGCGTTAATGCCTTCTGATCCAAACAGACTCGTTGAAATGCTTACATTACGAGTTAATAGTTATAATGCAGGTAATACTGGAGTAAAAAATGAAATCATAGACATAGCAGATGAACTGGTGAGACAAGCGGTAATAGACAAAGAATATTATAAAAAATTAATGTTACGTATTTAAAAAATGATTGTTAAACGAAGGTATATAAAAAATACGTTATCGGCGGTTCTGGAATGTTTGATACCGTCTCAAATTTCTTTAAGCGAATGGTAGGATCAACGGCTGCGAAAACTGCTGCAAATGTCGCAAAAACGGTGGCATCAAAAGTGAGTAGCGCATCGAAAACAGTAATAGGTAAAACGGCTATCGAAGCCGGAAAGTCGGTTGTAAAAGAAGTTGGTTTAAAAGCTATTGATGTTGGAAAAGATGTAGCTATAGCCAAAGCTAAAGCTTTGATTGATGGATATAATGCACCAAAAAATCGCGAAGTAACGCAAGAATCGAGGGACGCGTTAGCGTCTCTCGTAAATAAGGGTTCTATTAAAGAAACAAACATTAACAACTTGCTTGCGGGTTACGGCATCGGGGTTAAGAGAGGTACCGCAAGGGCAAACGCAATATCAATTCAAGATCTTGTAAAAAGGTTGAACACAGGATCCGGTCTTCGTCTGGCTTAAAAAAAATAATCTTTCTTATAAAAAGTAAGAATGTCGAGCGAAATATTAAATTTTACAGAAGCTATAACCGTTGATGAATCCATTGAAAAATATGAGTTTAAGGCGTATGAGCCTGTAAATGGTACGAATTTAAATTCATCGGGTACCATAACTATCGATATCGGGTTGTATGATGTATTTGTTCATCCTTCGGAATCGTACCTACTCCTTGAAGGTAGACTAACTAAAGCTAACGGGGATGCATACGCAGACGATGATGATGAAGTATCGTTAACAAACAATGGGCTTATGCATTTATTTTCCAATATTACGTATAAGCTATCCGATCAACAAATAGAATCGTTGAATCATCCTGGACAGGCTACGACCATGATTGGAATGCTAAAGTATCCGGATGGGTTTTCAAAAGCGCAAGGACTCAATCAGCTATGGAGTAAAGATACGACGACAACAGCTGTAATTGCAGATAACGCAGGCTTTAACATCAGGCAGGCATACCTTATTAAGAAGCCTAACCCCAAGGGAACATTTTCGTTCGTTGTTCCGCTGAAACACATTTTCGGCTTTTGTGATGACTATGACAAGATTGTGTATGGATTTAAACATACGCTCGCACTTGTTAGAAAAACTGACGACGATGCCATCTTTCGAGCACATGCAGCAGCTGCGGGTAAAGTAAGCATTGATAGATTGTCATGGTTTATGCCTCAGATTTTACCTGCAGATAGGGATAAATTTCAACTGTACAAATCAATTGAATCAAAGGTAACAGTACCCGTCCCTTTTAGGTCTAGACATTGCGAAAGTATTACAGTGCCACAGTCTACATCGTTCAACTGGAGACTAAGTGTTAGAACACCAACCGAAAAACCGCGATACATTTTGGTTGGATTTCAAACTAATTGCAAAAATAATCAAGAAAGAAATACATCGATATTCAATCATTGCGATCTTCATAACATGTACGTGACTGTTAACAATCAGCGATACCCTGAGGCTGATTACAACTTATCTTTTCCAAACCAAAAATTTTCACGAGCTTACTATGAAGCGGCTAGATTTAGCGAAAAGTTTTATGGAATGGATCCGCTGGTAACACAGAGTAACATTACACCGGCGGATTTCAAAGACCTGTTTCCTATTATGGTGTTTGATGTCAGCAAACAAAGTGAGCGGTTAAAATATGCATCGGTAGAGATGCAAATCCAAGCAACATTCCACCAGAATGTGCCAGCGGGAACAGAAGCGTACGCAGTTGTTATTTCCGACCAAATGATAAAATTTACCTCTGACGGATCTAAAATGTATATAGTGACGAAATAAAAAAAAAAATACTATATAAAAAATGAAGTACACAAAGAAAGTATTAATTAAAATGCTAGAAAGTATTGACGTTTCTGCTACGACTGATCAAAGTATAATGGAGTTAATGTTGATTGCAAAGGAAAACGGACTAGATTGGAAACGAGAAGATGTTGTTATACCAGAACCTAATGAAAAAAGACCGCGAGGCAGACCTATACAGTTTTCGCCTAAAGTAATTGTTAAATTAACGAATGTTGAAACTGGAGAGGAAACAACATATAACTCAAAATACCGAGCAATAAAAGCGCTTGGTTGTAAAATAAAAAAGAGAAACAACGGACAAGTGGTAAATGGAATGAGGTATGAGGTCATGTTTTTATAAGCAAAACACATGCTTATTAAAAAAAATGAATCTACCTAAATATTTTTTAATATATATAAAATGAATAACAAAACTGTAAAAGAGTTGAAGAAAGCCGCAAAAGATCAGGGTCTGTGCGGATATTCGAAGCTCACAAAAGCTGAGTTGATAGCGAGGCTGAGCAGACGCAACGATGAGGATTCGGGTGATGATGATGTATGGGAAAATGCGAGGGAGGATGCAAGGGATAATGATGTATGGGAAAATGCGAGGGATGATGCAAGGGCTGAACCAGCTAAAAAACCTACTATGATAAATAGGTTATTTAATTGGGCTGTTAAACCTGTAAAGACTGCTGTAAAAAATAGCTATGATTGGGCTGTTAAACCTGTAAAGACAGCTGCATAAAATAGCTATGATTGGATTATTAAACATACACCAGAGCCTTTAAGGAAAGCGATAAGCAAAAAGGCTGATGCGTTTAAAGCAGAAGTCGAATCTATTTATAATAATTACTATAAGAAGCAGCAAAGAAGTGAACGTGATATTAAAATTAGTGAAAGTGCCATAGTAATTAAAGAAAGTAAAACTGCACTTAAACGTTTTGCAAGGCAATATGTTATTGATGGGGTTGAAAAAACTGATGCTCCAACATTTTTAGATATTGTTAAACCTGAAGTTGTAAAGTTTATGAGCAAACATCGTCAAATAAAAATGAATCTAGTGCTAGTGTGTGAAATGGAGCGGCATTCTATGGAACATGAAACTGGTGTAATCGAAAAAATACCCTTTGTTTCGAGAACTGAAATAGTATTGGAGGGAACTGATGTTGCTGAATTATTTACCCAAATGGTAGATAGGATTTTGGAATCGTTTGCAAATTTTCAAATGAAGGGAAGCAATTGGAGGCTAAAGTCCGTCATTAGACTGGAAATTAACACCGGTACGTATAAGCCGTTAAAAGGTAAATCATACATTCCGTTGCCGAAAGAGTTGGCTGCTAAAAAGGCAATTATTAACATAAAGAATGAAGATGACGAATGTTTCAAGTGTTGCGTCACGAGAGCATTAAATCCTATTGTAAAACATTCCGAAAGAATAACCGAACAATTAAAGGAACACGCAAAGTCGTTAAATTGGGATGGTATTAAATTTCCAGTTGCAGTGGATGAAATTGTAATAAGTAAATTTGAAATAAGCAACAACTTGAGCATCAATATATTCGGTTATGATTCTAAAGAAAAGGATATTTACCCACTAATAATAAGTAAAAACAAAAGTGAAAAGGCTATTGATTTATTGCTGATTTCAAATGGAAAAACAAAACATTATTGCTTGATTAAAAATTTTAACAAATTAGCTTCGGGACGAACTGAAACCGGTCACAATAAAATGTATTATTGTAAAAGGTGCTTAACAGGTCATCGAACAGTTGAGGGTCTTCAAAGACACAATGAATATTGTTCATTACACAGCACACAGAAAATAGTGATGCCAGCAGAGGGAACCACAGAGTATTTCAAGCATTACTGTAGATCAATATGGGTTCCGTTTGTAATATATGCAGACTTCGAATCGTTTATCGAGCCTATTAGTTCTTGTAATCCGAATCCTGCGACGTCGTTTACACACAAGTTCCAGAAGCATACGCCTAGCGCGTTTTGCTATCACGTGGTATGCTCTGATGGCTCATTGTATAGTCGAGAGCCTGTTGTGTATTCAGCTAAGAATCAAACAGATGATGTCGCGCAATTATTTGTTAACTCTGTTGAACAAACCACTAAGGATATTTACAACACATTTAAATTTTCCAAGGAAATGATATTCACAAAAGATGATCAAGCTGAATACGATGCTGCGACCACATGTCATATATGCGAAGGTGATGAAGGCGAGTTTAGATTAGAAGGCAACACTGATAGCTATACAAAGGTTCGCGATCATTGTCACTTGACTGGAAAGTTTAGAGGAGCGGCACATTCAAAGTGTAATTTAGGGTATAAAATCCCTAAATTTATTCCTGTATTACTACACAATCTTTCTGGATATGACTGTCATCTATTTATTAAAAAGTTAAGTATTGGAGGACAAATTAGCTGCATTCCAAATAACGAGGAAAAGTATATTTCGTTCTGTAAGAAGGTTGTTGTTGACACGTATACAAACAAAAAAGGACATGAAAAGCCTATTTATCGTGATATTAGGTTAATCGATACCTATAGGTTTATGCAATCGAGTTTGGATGCTTTATCAGGAAATCTTACCGATGATCAGTTTCGTGAATTGGCTAAGGTCTATAGCGGTAATGAGTTTACACTCTTGAAACAAAAGGGCATCTTTCCATATGATTATGTGAGCTCTGTTGAAAAACTCGCAGAAACGTCATTGCCCCCAAAGGAAGCATTCTACTCAAAGCTCACGGGTAAGGCTATTTGTAATGATGATTATGAATTTGCAAACAAAGTATGGAAGGCTTTTGGCTGTAAATCAATAAGAGACTACCTTGAACTCTACATAAAGAGTGATGTCTTGCTGCTAGCCGACGTTTTCGAAAACTTCAGAGATGCTAGCAATAAATACTATAAACTAGATCCAGCATGGTATTATACAGCGCCAGGACTATCTATGGATGCGTGTCTTAAGTTGACAAAGGTAAAACTTGAGCTTATAAACGATTATGACGTGTTGCTAATGTTAAAGCAAGGTGTTCGAGGTGGGGTTAGTACAATTAAATCGCGTCTTGGTATTGGAAACAATAAGTATATGGGTGATGATTATGATGAAAGCAAAGACTCATCGTTTATCATTTATCTGGATGCTAACAATCTCTACGGGTGCGCGATGAGTAAGCCACTTCCAACCGGGGGGTTTAAGTGGATGAATGAAAATGAGCTTAACGATTGGAAAAACATTTCATGCACAGAAGGACAGGGGTGTATTTTAGAAGTTGACTTGGAATATCCTGATGAATTACATGATCTTGATAATGACTATCCATTAGCCCCTGAAAACATTATACCTGAGGGATCAAAAGTTAAAAAGCTTATTCCAAACTTGAACAACAAAACCAAGTATGTAGTACATTATGAAAACTTGCAGCAGTACGAAAAGCTAGGACTCAGAGTTACCAACATTCACAGAGGAATTAAGTTTGATGAAAGCCCTTGGTTAAAAACATATATCGACTTAAACACTGAATTGCGAACAGCTGCAACTAACAACTTTGAAAAAGACTTCTTCAAGTTGATGAACAACAGTGTGTTTGGAAAAACAATGGAGAACATCGAGAATCGTGTTGATATCCGATTGGTTAATAATATTACACAGGCGGAAAAGCTCCTTGCAAAGGTTAATTTCGACCGCTTGACTATATTTGATGAAAATTTAATAGCTGTACATATGAGAAAAACCAAGTTATGTTATAACAAACCCATTTATCTTGGAATGTCTATTCTAGACTTAAGCAAGACAATAATGTATGAGTTTCACTATAATTACATCAAGGCTAAATATGGACAAAAGGCAAAGCTATTGTTTACGGACACAGACAGTCTTGTCTACGAAAACTAAAGATTTTTATGCAGACATTTCAAACGATGTTGAAAGACTGTTTGATACGAGTGAGTATCCAAAAGATCACCCCTCCGGAATTAAAACGGGTGTGAACAAAAAGGTTCTCGGAATGTTCAAAGATGAGGCAGCTGGAAAACAAATAGAGGAATTTGTAGGACTCAGAGCTAAACTGTATTCGTGTAAAATGTATGAAGGAAAGGAAAACAAAAAGTGTAAGGGGGTAAAAAAGAGCGTTATCGAAAACACCATTACACACAACGATTATAAAAACACGCTGTTTTCTCGTCAAGAAGTGCTAAGGTCAATGAACGTTATCAGATCATACGCGCATGAAATATATACTGAAACGGTCAATAAGGTAGCTCTTAGCGCAAATGATGATAAGCGTATTATACTAAAAGACGGTATTCATACAATGGCTTATGGACATAACCTCCTAAGAAAAAAAACGAGATGAGCAATAATCTTACAGACAATCAAAAGATAATAAAAAAGTTTAAGAGCGTGGGTGGGCGTGTTGTCCCCAACATCCCCATATACAGCACGTTCTCAAGCACATCACAACTTATTGACGTCGCAAAGCAACTTAAAAGCTCAAACGTTAGAGTAAGGTATGTGCGCGACAATTATCCACGTCATCCCAATATGCCAGGAACACACTGGACGGCATGGATCAAAAACGGTCATGAAAAAATATACTTTGACACTTTTAGTTTAAAGCCACCACTTGAACTTGTAACGTATCTAAACAATCAAATGAAAACAAAACAATGATAGCACTATACAAAATGAGTTTTAATACCGAAAAGTATATTAATGTTGAAGGAGTTGTCTTACCAAACGAACCTCTATCCAATTTCCAGTTGATAGATGCCGCTAAAAAGTTAAAAATTAAACACTTTAGGGGTGTCTATGTTCGCGATGAACTTCCGAAAAGCCCTAAAAAGGAAGAGTGTGGAATTCTAAATCTATGCGACTCGCGAGGAAATGGTACACACTGGACTGCATGGATCAAAAACGGTCATGAAAAACTGTACTTTGACAGTTATGGGTTAGCACCGCCTGTTGAACTCGTCAGCTATATAAGGAATCCTGTGTATTATAATAGCGAAAGAGTACAAACGGATGGTGAGGTATTTTGTGGTCACCTATGTCTTTACATTCTTAAACAATGTGAGAGCGTAAGCTTACAACATGTAATAAACTCATTGTATTAAAAAAATGTGTATATAAAAATGTCTGTAAACATATTTGGTAAAACAAACGCAGGATCGTCGCAAAAAGTGATTTCAGGAGGGGTTACATTATCACAGGCCATTAATACGTTCTTAAGGCGAGATGGTAAAAATGCCGCTGACGCAAATATTAATATGGATTCTCACAATCTAATCAATGTATTGGATCCTATGAATGCTCAGGATGCTGCAACAAAAAATTATGTTGATACTCGCGCTGTTTCAAAGACTGGAGATACTATGACTGGTACTTTAGACATGAATGGTCGCGCTATAACTAATTTATTGGATCCTTCTGCAGCTCAAGGCGCTGCAACTAAAAGCTATGTTGATAAGCAAGATAGTGCTCAAATCATAACTTTAAATTCTTATGTTGATACTCATGCTGTTTCAAAGTCTGGAGATACTATGACTGGTGATTTAAACATGGGTGGTAGGATGGTTAAAGGATTACCTGTTCATTATCCTCCAACCACGTACTTAGGATCTGAAGCATCTAGTTGGTCTCAAGTTACTCAGTTAGTAAATGCTGAAGTTCAAAATGCTATTAAAATAACAAAGTAACTCATTACAAAGGAACTCATTACAAATACACCTAAAAAAAGTTATTCGGGTTATGTTCCAATTTTGGAGGAGAATATTAGTAGAACTGGATTTGTGGCCACTGCAAATGCAGTTACTACTGATAAATTTCAAGCATACGGTGCATTTAATAATCTTAATGTCGATGGATCTAATGGAAGCTGGGCCACACCTGCAAAAAAGGGATGGCTGCAAATTAAATGTCCTGAACCCGTGACAATTTGGAAAGTGGCGTTAAAAGCTAGAGCTATAGATGGTAAAAATATAACTGAATGGACTATTAGTGGAAGCCATGATGAAAAAACATTTGAACCACTGTTGACATCTACGACTAAGTTGTTTGGCTCTGCTAATGCTCCTTTGTTTTTCGATATTTCAACTACTACAGCATACCTGTATTATAGACTCGCTATACAAGCAAGTACTGGAGCCGGAGATCTTGGAGTTCAAGTTATGCAGTTGTATGTTTTATCAACGTGATTTATAAGTATCAAACTTTTATATAAAACATGAGATTTTATCCGTTTTTTCTAGAATGTAGTAAGCGCGACTCTAATAAGGAAAATAAAAGATATTTGGAACTTCTTGGTTTTGGAAAATGTGGTTTGATTATTGACAATGACGATGGAACGTCAACACTCGTTAAAGAAAAGGAAAAATTCAAAATCCCAAAAACATACAGCGCCCAACTGCATGATGAACTTAATCAATTGCTCTGGACTAAAAACAATGAGTTTGAAAAGATGGAAGCAACCATCAAAGAGTCAATGAAACAGTGGGTGAACGTTAAAAAACAGGATCAACTTAGGTTGATCGACAAATACGTGTTAAGATTAGAGTGTGATATGGAGGAGAAAAAATATCGCAAAGGTGCTATTACCACGGCATTCTTACTCGGAATGATCAAACCAAACGACATTGTTTACCAAGACTTTAAAATTAAACATATAAACGAAATATTTTTCAAAGGCCTTCACGAATAATGGAAGTGGTCAAAAGTCCTCGAGCCGCCGCGTTTGCGAATGGGATGCTGCCCCGACTTTTCGGAAATATGTAATATCTTGAAAAAGATATTATTTACATTTATATATAGAATTTCCTGGGACACGGAAGGATATATAATATCTTGAAAAAGATATTATACATTTATATATAGAATTTCCTGGGACACGGAAGGAAAACGGAAGGGAAACGGAAGGGAAACGGTTCTGTCCCAGAAGCCTAGTTTCTCCTCTACTTACCAGTATCTTTGAAAAAGTCCCCTTACAACTGTTGAGCATTGCATCTGAAGGGTGAATGTGTGCAAACCCATCAAGTATTATTCCATTAATATTGTCTTTTAGTCGTCTGTGTCTCTAGGAATATATAGCACGTAATAGAACAAAATAAGTATCTTTCTTCATCTTCATTCAATAGACATTCACACAGTGTCTTTTTAACGATGAAACAAACCCTTTTATAAAATGCATAACACCATTTGGATCAATGAAACATAATTAGTATTGAAATGCATGTATCTTGCAATAAGTTCATTTAGATACTTGTATCAAAATGTGTTCCGAGTTAAACATTTTAAAGTAAGTGTATCGATAAATATACGTATCTACTTAACCAATGATTGCACTTGTTTGTATAAAGGATATGTGCACATAAAACACTAACGACACCAAAATAATTCATCAATACCCCTGAATGAAACACGGAGATAACGCATTTGTTATTAACTATTACTCCTTGCAAGGCATTTTAATGGAACGTGAAGGTAAAAAAAACATTAACACGAATGCAAAATTATGATTGGACATTAAATGATTATGGCAAAATCTAAATAGCGCGTGTTAGTCGTGCTTTTATTATCAAGAAAGGTCGTAAGTTATAATGTTCATTGTGGAAAAGTGCTTAAGTTTAAACAAAAAAGTTAACAACTCAGCACAAAATTGGTACCACTTTTTTATTTCCTCCGGAAAACGAATTTGGTCAATATATCTTTATTTGGTGCACACTTACTTAAATCCTATTGAGTAAATATATGATGGCATACATATAATAAATAATAAATTGTATTGTACCACAAATTTTATAGTAAATGCTATAAGGATAGCTTTCTTTGCTTAAGCGCTTAAAACTGTAATTATCAACACATTTTGGAAACACCTAAAATATGTTGATATAAGTATTTTAATACGCTTGTTTATCATAAATATATAGTTATTGCATTTGTTTATATATAATGATTCTCATTAATTGTCAGTAAAAGGAATTGACTTGGTACACAAGTCATGTTTAGTGTATTAAAAAACGAAATAGCCGATCGGATATTATTAAGTATATGTTAAAGTTGATATCATTCCTTATAAACATCATTTGACAACTTAATATTAATGTAAGGATCTGCCTATGAAATAAACTGTCCGTACAATATACCCGAACTACATGCCATTAATATCAAATGAAACAAGGAAAGAAATAACCGATATTAAAATTAAACGATCGTTTTTTCGAGTAAATAAAGGTCAATTAAACAAAAACCCTTAAGACTTCTTAGCCCTAAGCAATCCTTCTTGCCACGGAATGTAAAGATAAAATGTTCGATTCGATTGTATTACGTTGTTTTTCCCGACTATATACCTATCCAACAAGTACACTAGTAGTAAAAGAATAGCTAAGAGAACACTCGAAATAAAAAAACGAGTATAAATAAGAATTTAATAGTATGTATTGTTATATAGGATTCTAATAACCATTAAAAGGAATACAATATAGTATTTTATAGTTCTTAAAAGTGTTTATCGTTTAGAGCCTCATATCATGTCCAGTTGTAACAACAGTACCCTATGGAATGTTTACGTGTTGTTTTACACATTGACCTCTGTAGAAAAACACGTTGTACATAGATCACAGTCATTAGTAGTACACAGTTATCCGTGATCTTATTTACATAAGAGTTAGTGAGTTTCTTTTCTAGTGACATTTATATCCACATTCAAATAAATTTATATCCAAAATATATAGGAATAATGAAACCACGAAGTATCGTCAGTATAATTTTTCCTGCATTCCAATTATCTTATATATTGTCTTGATAGGTATACTATTCGCACTCACAATATGCACAAAGAATCATCGCAATGCCATCGATTTGGGAAGAAAAGCAGGACACTTTATGATTATACTTAGCTTTATTATCACTCCTGTATATCAAGTACATTTTGCATCGTTTTAATTGTTGACTAACAAACTTAATGTATAACCCGATGAATAAAATCGCGTTTTAGACTAATGACTTTATGTAGGTCTGGAGTTATCATACTGTTTACTGTTTCCGCATTTTAATTGAATTCAAATTAACTGGTCGATGTCCTCGGAGGAAAGGTTCACGTTTGTTCTGTTCCATCTTTTCACATACCAGTTTATTAGTTGTACAACGCGTTTCGTCAAAACATTATCAGCTCTGTAGCAGTAGAAAGTAGTTCTCAATATAAACCTATAACAACTACCGGTGAAACACTGACATATAACTTTTTAATCAACAGCCGCGTAAATAATGGTCTGAGGGTGATAATGATTTGTGCATTATTACCTTTATAAATTTAACTTGACTGAGCTGCTTTAAATGACTTAAATGACTATTTCTTGCCAATAAACAGTGGTAGTTAGACGGAATCGCCATTACATTTTGTTGTTTTGTTTTGATCAATCTGTACAGAGAAAAATTGATAAATGCGCATACTTTATATATTAATAACTCACCGCCTATGAATCATTCCAATTATGTTGTTTTCATTCTCATGAAGATCACAACACACCGGTAGCAATATGGATTCGCCATGAAAGTTTGATATAAAGTTTGGTCGCTATGTACAGGAACATAAATGCGCATATTAATATGTCTCGATAACCAACCTTATTTAATAAATTCAATAATGTTGTTTCGTTCTATATAATAATAAGTTCCACAACACAATGAAAATATCGTATTCGTCGGTTAAAGTGTTATTGACGCTGTACTAAATTTAAGTCAACCGCTAAGGAACTGATTCATTATCGACCAAATATCGTTTATAATTTGTCTTTTCTTTCTTTTTCCAGGAAACGGCAGAGTATCTACTTTATGCACACGCGATTTATTTAACTGCCTTAACATCTCTGAAACGCTTTACGACAGAGATATATGAGGTTCCTGTAGCGTGGGATTGTTATAAACTTGCAATAACTTACAAATAATATTCTAAAAGTAGCACTCGTTACAATTTCATTCGTATACTTGTTTCAAAAAAGAAGAACGAACATCTGTCGCGACTCGATAATGATTGTCTAGATCATATCTCAAATGACATAATTTAGACGAAAGTCACGTCTAGAAATAACTCGTAAAAAAAATGCTGCAATTTATGCAGTCAGATGAGCACATTACGGAATAGTTTAAGAAAACATTCAGCATTTCAAAATTGCATAACAATATACGGTGCGAATGCGATAAACATTCTTTGACATGTTATGATTTTCAATATACAATTGGTAATTTTAAAAATAAATACATAATAAAATACACCCACTGGAACACATGCACACGGCAATCTATTTCATCCTATATACTTTGTACTTGTGTATGTCCATTTGACCTTGCGGTCAAGGATAACCCATGAAAGTGCAAGCACTTATTTCCAATGGGGTACTTTTTTAGTTTTTTGCTGAAGAGACAGCATACAGAAGAGAAAGTATTGAGATACAAGGATTTCGGGTGCGATACCCTAGCTCTTTGCAAATAGATCCCTTGGTTCTTTTACGTGCTCAGTGTATAGCAACGATCCACGCGAGGATTACCTGGGTTTCATACCAGTACATCTCTAGTTGGGTGGGAAACACTTAGCGTTTCTGAACTTTCCAGTGCCCCGGCCAGGAATTGAACCAGGGACCTCTGGAATGGTAGACCAGTGTGTTACCACAAGACCACCGCACCACTATATCGTGTCGGTATGGAATATTTGATGAAAAGGTATGTGAAATACATTTACTTTAGACCACTTTTTCAACTAGTACGTGTATGAAGTAATTCTGCAACCAATACATATGACTTTTTACGTGTCTTTTAAGTTTAAGCTTGATAATCCTGAATTGCATATTATTTCATAAGATCGCCGAGAGGTTCCGTAGAAATTAACGACATATTAAATGAGAAAATGACGAAAACTAATGTATACATTACACGAACAGGTAAAAACTAAACACTATGGTCTCCGTAATCGAGTCGTTAAGGCGTTTGCTTATAGATCATGAGGTTGAAGAATTGAGTCTCATTATTGTGCGATCCTACTTGTTTGACTACCGAGCTACAAGTGAAATCGAAGATCACAATGCCTTCATGACATGCGTCATGCATTAAGGATATGAATACATAGTAAAATGCTTTTCAAAAGATGTTTAACATAATTAAAAACAGCGTGTTCCATAATCTATTGGTGTAATACTATAACATTCGCTTCTATTTAATTTATAACAGCGCACTTTCGCTGGTCGTTAAAAAGTGTGCAGCAAGTCAGGGACTTCTCGCAGTCAATGAAACTTATCTGCTGATGGAGCTTACAGTTCGACGCGGCGTAATGGATAAGGTTTCCGCCTAGCGATCGGGAGGTCACGGGTTCGATACCCATTCGTGGAGCGTTCTCTAGATCTTCCCCAAAGACGTCAAGTACTGGTTATAGGCCCAGGAAACGGACTCAATAGCGTTTCTATAAGCCTGAGGCTTTCGATGCAATCGAGTTTAAATAAATAGGTTTAATCTAACTAGAGATCTTACAGGACCGCTATCATATTAAATTACTATCCTCTATTCAGTTCCATACCGTGACATGCTCCTTTGGAAGTTGGAAGTCGTCTCGAATTCGAGACACAGAGAGCGATCGAGAGCGATCGAGAGCGATCGAGAGCAATCTAAACTTTATCCTGACGAATAAACGGGTCGTTTTGCGGAAATTGTCTGTGTCTCGGTCCCACGCGATGGGCGCTATTGTCGTCGGTTTTAAAAAAGGTTCAAGAAAGTACGGGAATCGAACGCGGGACAGCACTCTTTCAAAAAGAAAAGAACATTCGGACAGATTAACTGCCTATTTTCCCAGACCATCTGATAGAAATGGTTTTTTGTTTCCATTAAATGTTGAGTTCAGTGCCATCGTATGACCGCATTACGTTAGATATGTCCATGTAGCAATAATTACGACATAATGACATAACACGAACGTATACCGGTTTTTCAGATAATGGCATTCATTTAGGGTCAGTGTTATTCGATGTGAGGACAAGACATGAACTACTGACCGAAATAACAAGTAATTAAAGTACATTTGAAAATGATTATCGTATTAGACATGCTACTGCGTGCACGTTCAAATACTCGGACATTTTGGGCATTTAAAAAATCAAAAAGTGACAAAAAAGTGCAAATGTTTTTTCTCCAAAAAATTAAAAAATAACAAAAATTATTCTCATTTTGCGCTTACCTTTTTATTTAAACAAGTGACCGATGAAAAGTTAAAGGTTTAACAAATATTTGCCATATACAAAATAGATAATACTGGTTTTTTGTTAAAGAAAATACCGAAATATCACAAATTATTATTAAAGATAAGTCATTTTTTACCAAAGCAGGAATTACTTTTACAAAAATAATTAACAAGTTAAACCAAATAATCATAGGTTTAAGCTTAACCAAATAATCATGGTAAAAAAAATGTATCGATCTGTTTATAGGCTGTGCATGTTGAATTTCAGAACTAAGGGAGACAAGACTGATAGTGAAAATTCTTAACCTAACAGCAGTACAGTAGAACTTACGAAAGACCTTGACGCGATGCATCAAAGGTGCGCGCTTGAACAGTTATTAGTGCGGTACAAATAAAACAATATAAAGCATGACCCCTGTCGTTCGACATTACATGTTTGCGTTTCTCAGTGATATTTACAGTGATATTAAAAGTAATGAACTTTGTAACAAGCTGACAGTTGATACATTATTTATACATTGAAATGTAGTCTAGACAAAGTCATTTAAACAACATAGCGGCTCATCTTTAGAAGAATATGGAAATGCATAAACATCACCTGTACTTCAAACATACGTTTCTATTAACGTAGTTTCATTCTAACCTTCATAAAATCCTTTCATTCAAAAATTGTCAACGCAAATTTAAAGTATTATCTCATAAATTACATGTACAGTTTTTAAAAAGTTCAACTAAATAAGGATTAATTATAAATGAGCCGAGGTCTGTGAAAGGGAGTTTTAATACATGTGCGTAAAGTTTAGTCCCAGATAAGCCTATGCAGTCCGCACAGGCTAATCAGGGACGAAACTGTCTGCAAAAACTTTAATTTTTCCTAGAAGAGACTTTCTGGAAACAAAAACTATCATAAAAGCGGACTTCACAGGCTAATCTTGGACGGCACTTTACGCACATGCATTAAACCCCCTTGTCAAAGAGAACGGCCCATATCCTCTTATTTTAAGAGCACATGCGCCGGGTCGGGTTTCTGTATCAATAGGTGATGAGGGCATTGTCGAGCTAAAGCGGGCGACTCTTTCCATGCAGGAAATGAGCTTAACATGTGAAACGAGTGTTAACAACTTGTTTTGTTTAGCGATTTAAACTGCAAAGTAACAACGTCGTCCGCGAATGGCATTAAACTTACGTTTTCAATGGTTGCTATTTTTATGAAAAGACAAAGGCTCCTTTAATAATATTATGGTCAAATAGAATGTTTTAAATGGCATTTAGAAATAGTATTCCTTGGTTTACTGATTCTTTGTAATATAACTATATATTCATCATGCCATTTTTTTTAATTGAAACTTCTTACTAAAATAACCAAAGCGCTGTAGGCGCTAAAGGCCTGGGGCTAGATTAAGTGTGACGTAAAATGCATTTAAGATGTTTTGTCCGAATTTCTTCCTTTGTCCGAATTTAAACGGATTGACCCTAGCGGTTGAGTGCATAGATGGATATATAAACTTTTATTTTCCTCCATTCATGGAGAGCATAATATATAATACAGCAAGGAAGTACAATCGAGTATATACACATACAAGAGATCAAATAAGAAACAACTCAATACAGCCATTAAATTATTTACACAGATAAGTAACATAACTAGATTATATATAGATTATAAATGATTGTTAATTCCTAAGGAAAATAATCGCATTGAAATGATAATAATCACCCTTTTCAGTGTAGCTTATTCGCCGAGGATATATCTTAAAGCGGAAACGAAAATAAAGACATAATAGACGAATATACTTTATGTATGTCACAAGTTTCGCCTTCCACGGAAGACTGCTATATAGTGTTAAGGTACACTAACATAGATTGCATCGGCATGTCAACATCATATGTGTAAAAAACAACCTGGCTCAGAGCGTCCAACACTAGTTCAGGATGCTAACAGCAGCTTTGCACGATTTAAAATGCACAAAATATGAGTCAACAATTTCAGA
Organism: Dreissena polymorpha; assembly: GCF_020536995.1. Classification (NCBI taxonomy): domain Eukaryota; kingdom Metazoa; phylum Mollusca; class Bivalvia; order Myida; family Dreissenidae; genus Dreissena; species Dreissena polymorpha. The sequence continues at coordinate 133,570,004 of NC_068357.1, read as the reverse complement.
TATCATTTTCAGCAACGATGCACTTTGCTCTAAGCCATTTAAGTTGATGAAGCGTAAAAATTCCGATATTCCGATGCATTCATTTAGAATTGTCCATAAATGTTTTCGCTTATTCTCTAGCAAGTGACAATAACACATCTTATGAACTACGAGATTAACAGTTTTGAGATAACAATGTCTGCATTCTCGTTCAAACTGTCTAAACACAAACATACCTATGCTATTCAATATTGTTTTACACAATTTACTTATTTCTGGATTGCCTTTTGTTACTCTCCATAAAGGGGAGAAATTATTTGAGTCTATTACATGCGCAGTTACTTCCCATTGATTGGTGCCTTTGATGCGACTCTGTATTTCGTTTTTTATGTTCATTACGACTTTTCGCTCAACTATTTTCTTCCATTGTCGCTTTGTGGGGGATATTTCCATCCTGGACTTATGAGCGTAAGACGTTCATTAAGTCGACCTTTTGAAGTATCCTGTTTGCATCAGGGATATATCCGAGGCATTGGCCTTCTAGTTCAATATGACGTATAAGTCTATTGTTGAAGATATCTTTCGCTCTGTATTTAAGATTTGATCTGCATATTTGGCCGAAGAATGTTAGTTTTCTTATTTCCTGTTCATTCACTATTGGAACGGTATTAACGGTTAACAGACAATAATCTGTTGAGATGTTTCTGTCATACCCTTGCATGTGTTTCCGGCAAAAGTTCTGTGCAATAGAAAGTTGTACAAGATCACTTTGCGTGATGTTGCTCCATATAAGGCCTTTGGGATAACAGATGTGTTGAATATCGTTGAGAGCGTTGGTGGACTCTTTCAGGCGCTACCCGTTTTGAACACAAGCTCATGTATGTTCCTCGCAATCGTACGCATGCATCATGAACCGTATTGTTTGTGGTCAGAAAAGAGTTGCATTCAATACCAAGATGGGTGTAAGTGTCGCTAGCGGGCAAACGTTAATGTCATAGATAGAAGGTTGAAGTCTCTTCTGTCTTCTTATTATAGACTGGTACGGAACACTCCGATGCATTATAAACAAGGGACAAAATTGTCACAAAACCAGGTTTTCATTGTGAAAAAAAAATCTGATAAAGGGAGAAAACTCAAACTGAACTTTTGAAATGAACAAACAAAATTAACCCCCTTTGTAAGTTTGTTTTTAAAAAAATATATTTTTAGTCGTGGCGACCTTGACATTGGAGATATTGACGTGATTCTTTCGTGCGACACACCGTCCCATGATGGTGAACAAATGTGCCAAATGATTTTAAAATCTCACAATGAATGACATAGTTATGGCCAGGACAAGCTCATTTATGGCCATTTTTTGACCTTTGAACTCAAAGTGTGACCTTGACCTTGGAGATATCGACGTAATTATTTCGCGCGACACACCGTCCAATGATGGTGAACAAATGTGCCAAATGATTTTAAAATCTGAAAATGAACGACATAGTTATGGCCCGGACAGGCTTGTTCCGCCCGCCCGCCAGCCCGCCAGCCAGCCAGCCAGCCCGCCAGCCCGCCCGCATTCGCCAATCTAATAACCAGTTTTTTCCTTCGGAAAACCTGGTTAAAAACCTCCACCTGCATATTCATAGGAAATCTTAAGCAACCTATCGAGACCGTTTTTAGAGTATGTTACTAGAACCATGTCATCGGCCACGGATGGCGAAGTCATATTAATGTCATAAATGCACCGGCCATTATCACTCTCTTCAACTTTCTCTATCAGGCCATTTATGTAAATAAGATAGAACAGCGTCGAACTTTTGCCTCCCTGACGGGATCCATGCCCGATCGGAAGTGGTTCCGAGAGCAATCCTCGATTGCGAACGCGGCTTGTTGAGTTGCGATACATTTCACGAAGTGCGAGAAGCGTGTTGGTATCAATGAATGGATCAGGATCATAAACACCGGAAATGGATAAAAGTTTGTTAAATAGGCTTTTGTTATTCGTACACAAAAGAAAATCCACTTACCCTGATAAAGAACGATGTACATATTGTGTACTTTGCCTCACGTAAAACTGTTCGCTCTCGATTTGCGGGCTCGATCTGCGCAGTGAAATAACATATCCGGTTACTTCGTCTATTTCAGAGAATGATCGTCAATATTTGTTTTCGTTTTCATTTTATTTTTTCTGAAATGTCTTGTTAACGCAAAATAAAATAACAATATTTTAAAATATGGTTATAAATACCAAATATAATGTCTTCAAAAAATGTCTGATTTTTTTTATTCTTGCTGTCTCCGTAAACACTGGTATCTTTGCGGCCGTCAAGTGAGGAACTTAGTCTCGCATGAATATGTAATGAATAAAAACGATGTCGTTTCCAATGCTTAAAAAATTTGCTTCAATAAGATTATTTTTTACACATTTTATGACATGTCATGTTATATAGTGATGTTCTGTATTTACAAGGCGGGTAATTGAGATCTGCGAAGAACTTATATTATTGCGCATGAATTAAGTGGTAAATCGGAGTTTTTGGGAATTTGGTTTTTGGCAGCCAGCCAAATTGGATAGGCTCAGATATTGGTATCATTACTATGACATTTGGTCTACGCCCCAGGCCAAAAATGGTACAACCAGCGAATTAGATACCCTTTTGTATTTCCGCAGGTTTAACTTCGGGTTGGCTTTTATTGACTTCTTAAAAAAAAAAAGTGTAATTGTTTCATAAAATGACTGAATGCAGGATATTCAAACAATCAAAATGGCGCGATTGAGTTAGATAATGTGTGATATTATAGCAATCGGTCAACTTTTAAAAACCACGTGTATGTTTTCACTTCGTTTTGTTTGGGAAAATCCACGTATAACGTGCGTATCTTTTCAAATACGCCAATTTATGTCAAACGCAGAAATGATCTTATGGTAGAGCTTAGTCAGGATGCAGAATCAATGGGGTTTTCAGGGGTTTACACACGGGCTGTACAGAATCTAATCACACCGCTAAGAACTTTATTTTTCCAAATATCTCAATTTATTGAAATACATTTGCAAAACGCTTTAGTGCATAAAAGACACTTTTTCTTGCAGTTGTGCAGTCCCTTTATTTTATTTTACTTTTTCCCTGTCATTAGAATTATTGAAACTCTAAAAAATATAACAGTTTCTTTGGTTAATTCTATGGTTAATTATGTTTTTTTTTCAATATATTGCAATATATTTAATCTCACCTGATTACCGGTATTTCGTGCAATATATTTTAAGGAAGTTTTATTTGAACGACATTTTTAAGAAACATCTCAAACAGAGAAATATTTTAGTCTGATTGTGTTTAAATTTCAAACACCCGCGTTCTTGATTGAGTTTGATCACAACTGAATGACGTTGTCAATTGATTTTATCATACGAACGTAAAATTTACTTTTGCACTGGGCCACTCCCATAATGGCAACGGTATATTTTCTCGATGGCGCTTTTTATTCATGTCTTGTATATTTTTTTATTTAAAGCTTTCTCTCAGTCTGTCCTGGCCACTACCTCCTCCTACACTATAAGCACTAAAACCTTGAAACTTACCCACATGGTAGCTATGAGCATATGTGCAAAGGTGCACTATTTGGAATTTTGATCTGATTCCTGGGTCAAAAGTTATGGTTAAATAAATGGGTAAAATAAACTCATTTTACTGACAACATGCGACGCACATGATAACTAGAAATGGCGCGGCAGAGGCCAACGCGTATGCCCACGCCGCATGTTTGACCCAGGGGCGCCCCATGGTTGGTAATAGGACCATGCATAGTTGAGATTGACCGTTTTGTCATAAAAGAAGTTCAGTATCAATTAGAAGTGAATCGGTGTAGAAATGAAGAAACAATAGCAAATGGCAGTTTTGGGTGGGCGTGGCCTATTTGGGCGGGGCACCCAGGGTTGGTCATGGGGCCATACATAGTTGAGATTGACCGTATTGTCATAAGAGAGGTTCAGTATCAATTTGAAGTAAATCGGTGTAGAAATGAAGAAATTCTAGTAAAAGGCAAGTTTTGGTGGGCGTGACCTATGTGGGCGAGGCGCCCCAGGGTTGGCTATGGGCCAAGCATAGTTGAGATTGACTGTATTGTCATAAAAGAGGTTCAGTATCAATTTGAAGTGAATCGGTGTAGAAATGAAGAAATTATAGTAAAAGGCAATTTTGGGTGGGCGTGGCCTATATGGGCGTGGCCTATGTGGGCTTGGCGCCCAAGGGTTGGTAATGGGACCATGCATAGCTGAGATTGACCGTATTGTCATAAGAGAGGTTCAGTATCAATTTGAAGTGAATCGGTGTAGAAATGAAGGAATTATAGTAAAAGGCAATTTCGGGTGGGCGTGGCCTATGTGGTCGGGGCGCCCCAGGGTTGGTAATGGGGCCATGCATAGTTGAGATTGACCGTATTGTCATAAGAGAGGTTCAGTATCAATTTTAAGACAATCGGTCTAGAAATGAAGAAATTATAGTAAAATAACCTAAAAAAATGAGTAAAAATCTCTGACCCGGCCCCATCCCCAACCCCCATAACTTTTGACCCAGGGGTCGGATCAAAATTCCAAATAGTTTACCGTCGCACATATGCTCATAGCTACCATGTGTGTAAGTTTCAAGGTTCTAGTGTTAATAGTGTAGGAGGAGCAGGTGGCCAGGACGGACGGACGGAAGGACGGACGGACGGACATAACCACAATATCCCCACTTTTTCTCCGAAAAGCGTGGAGATAATAACTTTCTATCCAGGGGTCAGATCAATTCCAAATAGTGCACCGTTGCACATATGCTCATAGCTACCATGAGTGTAAGTTTCAAGGTTCTAGTGCTAATAGTGTAGGAGGAAATAGTGGCCGACCACGCTAACCCAAAATTTTGTTTTAACATAACTTCTTCATTTATTCAACAATTGACTTCAAATTAATACTGAACATCTCTTATGACAACAAGGACTATCTCGACCATCCATGTCCAAGTTACCCACCCAGGGCTATTGATAAAGGAAAAAGCAGCTTGGTCCCCGTCCTCTTCCAAATTTCTCGAGGTGCACGGGTACTACTTCCCCGTACCACACTTTGTTTTTTCGTACCCAACATTTTTCGTCCATAATTTTGTTCGTATCCAATTTTTTTCGTACCCATTTTTTTTCGAACATACATTATTTTCGTACCCAAAATTTTACGTACCCAATTATTATTAATGCAATTTTTTTCGTACTAAATTTTTTTTTAGTTCCAAATTTTTTTTCGAACCAAATTTTTTTTCTTACCCATATTTTGGCCCAATTTTGTACCCAAATTTGTTTTCGTACCCAAAATTGTTCGTACCCAATTCGTTTTTCGTACGCAAGATTTTGTTTGTACCCAATTTTTTTCCTACCGAATTTTTTTTCGTACCCAAATTTTGTATCGTACCCAATCTTCGTACCGTTCCCGTCCTCTTTCAAATTTATCGAGAAGTACACGGGTACAACTTCCCCGTACCTCCAAATGTGTTTTGGTATCCAACATTTTTCGTACCCAATTTTATTTCGTACCAATTTTTTTTTCGTACCCACATTTTTTTTTCGTACCCAAAATTTTACGTACCCATTTTTTTTTCAAACCGAATTTTTTTTCCTACCATATTTTTTCGTACCCAAATTTATTTTCTTACCCAAATTTGTTTCGTACCCAAATTTCTTCGTACCCATTTTTTTTTACTCAATTTTTTTTCGCACCTAATTTTGTTCATACCCACTTTCTTTTCGTTCCCACATTTTTTTCGTATCGAAATGTTTTGTCGTACCCAAACTTGTTTTCGTACCCAAAAACAAATTGTACTTCGACATACAAACAAATATACTTCGAAGTGTATTTCATATTTGTACGTCGAAGTACAATTTTTGTATCAGTACATTTCTCATTTTATCTAGTAGGTCTTGTTGACTTTCGACCAAAATGGTGCGCCATATAAATGCTTTTAAGATGATCTATCTCGGTATGGCCTATGTAATCATAATAGTGTTATCTTACCTTGCTGTTGCAATAATATTTCTTTTGAACAATGAAACTTTTTTTTAAAGAATTTAACTTCTACTATTTCTTGTGGCTTAATATATACATTTAGAAACGCATTTTTTTTTAATATTTGGCCATATTTTTTTTTTAAAGACGAGATGTTGTTGAAACTTGTTCTGATTTCATTGTATTAACCGTCTATAAAGTACGGTGCTAGTGATCTGAACTGTAGATGACCGTGGCGTTGTAAGATATTAAATAAGTTGTATCCACTTTAATTTCTTGTATATTTTAATATTGATGCTATACGGTTAATGTTATGTTCACGTTAATGATTTATTAAAAATTCTGGTAAAAGTGTGATGGTAGAAGGTCATTGAAACCGCTGCAAACCTCCAGTCACTTTTCGTTGAATGTTTCAATGCGTTGACCCCAGGTTTGTTCATGTTCGAACGTATTTTATGTATATCTTCGTCTAGTGCATTGTTTCACTGGAAATTGGTTCGTTGCCATTAGTAAATGATCGCATTGTGTTATAAGTGTTTTCTCTCCGGTTGGTGCAACCGAAGTTTCTCTTTATGTGTATTTAGTAAGAACCTATGTAATTAAATAATATTTTAGCAAAATATTATATTATTATATTAAAAAGTTGAGCATATATATTACTGAAATTGGAAGTACCCTAAAGAAGTGTGCTTTGAAAATCATTTCAGTTCTGAATTGTCACGATGCTAACGAAAGCATAGACCAGGAAGCACTGTAAGGAGTCATTTGGTCTGATGACCGGATCATAATGTGCCAGTCTGGGCAAGTCAAACAACTTTTCATATATAAGTACCTCATAGAATTTTTCTTTGTATAAAGAGCAAAAAAAGGCTTCTTTCCAGCAAATGTAATCGTATGTATATTGACATGTCCGTCGTGTACTACACGAATAAATATATTTGTACTACAGGAATAATAATATTTTATTTAATTAAAATTTCGATTTAAGACATAATGTAAGTGTTATGAACCATTGCATTTCGCGCATAAGACAACGAACTTAACGAGAAAAGTGAATTCACATGCAACGAATTATATCAACGAAAACTCTAGCAAATTAATTATAGACAAAAAATGCATTTAGTGCGAATGAACAATCATTAACGTATTTACATGTAACTATATATACTAAATATAACATTCAAGCATGACTTTGTAATATATGCCACAGTATATTCATATGAATCTTATAGCGAGATGATAAAAGCGGACCTCAACATCTCACATATATACAAAAAAACTTACAGTACAGTACTTCGCATAACGTAACCTCTATTTACATATTATCGTTAAATCTCAGACATGAACAGGCGGGTTAAAAACCCTTATAATTGACTATATATCAACGTGGCATCTAAGGCCATAGATAAATGATATACTGCTCTCAAAGCAAGCCCTTGCTAATTTGTATTGGTAATTGTCAGACTCTCCCCATAATCCAGTTCTAAACAAGCGTTTTCGTGATGTGTTTTCAGTAACAGCACTAACCAGCGGAATTGATTTTCCCGTCCCAATTCGTTACAGATATCACAACATACGGTACTAAGAAAAACAATTATTCGCTATCAGTTTGAGTCAGAGAAATAAAATTGGTGTATGTCTCTTATTAAATGATACCCATACCCATATGCTCTGTAATCCCCTATATCATTGATTAGCAACCAATCTGCATTCAAACAGGAAGTGGAAAAATGCATGCCAATGTAAATAAGATACATTAAACACGTTGATATATAACAAATTGACTCAATAAGCCTTATCAAAGCATACACGGTAATAAAAATGTTACGTCAATGAACAACATGTATATATTGGCATTTTTTCACCTGTTTTGCGTATGATTTCTTTGTCCTATGTCGCTACTGAATTGTAAAGTACGAATGATACATCTTATAATTTTGCGTATAAAACATCTTCTGATTAAATATATATCTAGTCGATTTTCTCAGTCGGGCAACTATTACATAACAATTGCAGGAATACCGTAATTCTGTCTGTTCCTGGAAGCTTCCAGTCAAAATGACCGAATGGAAAGTAGAGAAAATATCCACCAAACACGAAAGCTGCGCTATACAGAAATTCGATTCTGGGAGAATTAATAAATGGTGCGACTATGAGAAACACTGCAATTAAACTTGTTACGATCGGGAAAATGATGTTTGTACGAAATCCTGTTTTCTTAGGTTCCTTTCTCGATAACCACTTGAGGCGCAAAAGTGAAAGAGACGACAAAAGTGTAACAAAGGACCTCATAAAGCTAAGGAAGTTAATAAGCTGTTGAATATCACCGGGTATCAACATTATTATGCAAATTATGTGAAATAAAACTAAGGATATGATTGGGGTAGAATCTTTAGCATGGAGAAAAGAAATAGCTTCGGGGTATTGTTCCGCTCTGGCGGCCGCAAACATGACTCTAGCTGATCCAAAACATCCGCCATTATTTGATCCGTAGACGGAAATCATGACACTGATAGGTACGAATATAGCAACGGATGGAATACACTTTAAAGCCCAATCATAGGCAACAGCGGGCGATCCTAAAAATTCTGGCTTGGGCAAAAGGACAAAGTATGATGTATTGACAACGACGTAAATCACAGTCACCAATGTTATAGAAATCATAAGCGCGCGTGGAAAGCGTAAGCAAAGGCGCAGCTATAAATTGCTAGTGAATAAGATGTCACTTCTGAAGCCGAACCATCAAACGCATTTGTTAAATTTTCAGTTCGACCTTTTAAGATGAAAACAATTTCTGTTATGGCAATGATAATCAGTGCGAGCGTTTTAGCAACAGTGCTAATCATCTGGACAAAGACACCTAACTTTGGGCTGACGATGTTTGATATTGCAATTGTTATTATCAACAACGCGCCTATTAGTTTCCTAAGAACATTCGGAGGAGGGCATGAGCCATAAACTAAAGGTAATAAATAGTCCGCAAACACCAGTGCTAAGACCGCTGTTGATGAAGTTTGCACGAATAAAGGTATGACCCACACAGCAAGAAAAGCCGGAACTGGTCCGAATCCTTTGCGGATGTAGACAAAGTCTCCACCGGAACGCGGTATGATGGTTCCCAGCTCGGCGTAGACAAGCCCCATCATAAAGGCAATCAGGCCGCAGAGAGACCATATAACCAGGCTCATACCTGAAATTCATTTAAAAAAACACTTCTGTGCAAATGGATTTGTTTACCTTTTTCCGCATCTTATTTTTTGAAAAAAAAAAGAAAGTCCTTAAATGAATTTTATTATAAAACTATAATATTACATATAGATGAAAATAATTATTAAAAAAACAAAATTAAAATTGTGCCTCCTTTCCTTTTCGAACCAGGGACCTCTAGAAACAATATTATTTAACGAAAATATATTTAAAGTAAGAAAACTTACAATTAACGAAAATTTCGTACGATGTTCTGAAAAAATAAAATTTATACATAAAAAATCAACGTTTAATTTACCAATAGCCAAAATTTTAACGCTAGATGTGGTATGGTAACATAGATTTTACGAGATACAAAATGCTCGTTTTAATTTTTTGTGGCACGATTTATTCCATTTTAATTTCCCGCGACGATATCTATTCATAAGACACACGAACACTAACTTGGTACATCAACATATATTGAATTTATTGTCCCGCTAAAAAGAGCATTTGGTTACTTGTTTAATTGTGAATAAGTCCCTTGTATTTACAAATAATGCATATAACGCTCACTATGTAGAATAAATTGCTCATCTTATCATTAAATACCTCACTTCAGCACGTTTAATAAAGTATGTGTGAGTCACCAAATGTTAATTTACGTCTTGACAGCTTGAACTAACATAATAACATACATATAGCATTAAAGTGATGGAAGTTGTTAACTTATTCAAGGTCGAATAAATATAGATGGCTCCATTTCCTTTATTTTTATCTAACTCATTTGTGTAAGACTATAAATGCAAATACTTAAAATTCTGTTTTCTATAAATCAAATATATATATTGATAATATGAAAAGGTCTTAGTTTCAAAATGTTTTAAAATTAATATTTGCTTTTATTTCAATAAATATTTACATAAGAACTGTTAGTACCAAGAATGTAAATATTAAGTACCAGGTATAATTGACATACCTTGCGATCCGGCTAAAGCTAATGATGCCTTTGGGGAAATGAAGATACCAGAACCGATCATGCTTCCAATGCCGAATGTCACCGCACCAAACAGTCCGATGTGCTGCTTAGGATTGACCACGTCTAATTCTATCTTGGTCGCTGGCCCAATACGAGGATCACGTGGAGTCGCCTCTTCGTTTACACGTCTTTCTTCATCTGGGTGTGTTTTTCCAACATCTTTCAACATTCTTTCTAATACATGGCTATTATATGTTAGTCTTTCTGCTATTACGATTGAATTTGACAATTCTTCTTTCGGTGTGTTTGCCATTGATACGATTGACCTTTTACAGTTATTATCGGTAAAAAAATATTCTTTAATTTGTAATTCTGGTTTAGTGTTCATAAAACATCAGCGAGTCACAACTTTTTGTTAGTATTTTATCGTGTATAGTTTCAGATGATCTTGTATATCGTTCGTGCAGCGCACATGCCCATGCAATTTTGCTACCCAGTTAGTGTATAAATGTTCCATTTTGTTGGCGATAACATAAACTAATGAACTCATATCTTGCAACCATATCATAACGCCTCGTTAACGTGGTTAAACACATTATTGTGTTACCGGCGTCTGTAAAATAAACTTGACATGGATATCTACGATAACTGTTTTAAATTGTGGCGTTTCTAGTTTGCGACGTCTTAACAGTTAATCCATGTGCATATATTTATTATTACGTGCTTTAGTTTCTCAAAAATGTTGAAGTGACTATGCTTAATGATGTAAATACTAATTCATAATTTGTATGTGTATCTTGACATTGGTTCAATCTACGAATTAACAATTGTTTTGTTTGTGTTGACTTTGTCTGTTTCAATTTGTATTGTTGTTGTGTGCTATAATATTGTGATGTTTATATTTTTTCAATTTGTCACAATTCCAAACAGAAAAAAACTGTATAAATTCCACCACTGATATAAAATATCCCTTATTATTGATTTCTGTAAGAATCAATAACCATTTGTTTTCTGATTCGTGGTAATTACAGGGACTTTTTTACACTTTGTCGAAATACAATCGTCCCACTTCTGTCACGAATTCCAAAAAAATGAATAATTTCAATTACAGCATGGTGCGAAAATTCTCTGATCTCTTACTCATACTGAAACTAAATGTACGTGTATGAGGAACAAACACATAACGATTGAGTGATTTGGAGAATTGTGTTGCATTTGTTTTATCTTAAAAAATACTTGAGATGCTTATTTTTTTAGCATAAAATGCACGTATGAAGGTCACTTCCAGGACAGCCGATTGGTTTTGGTAAAAACTGTTTAATACAAAGGTCAACTTGTTTGAGCCTATATATTTGAACTTTATTTTCTTTTTTTCATTCTAAAATTGTTTTATACTGGAGATTCTTAGTTACGATGTTAACATTTATCAATTAAATGCATGTGTTGACGAACTTCAAAAAGTTCCAAAATATGTGACCAAGTTCCCTGTGTATTTTAACGGTAAGTACTTTCACGTTTGAAGTTTAATATCTAAAATATGCAAATTATGCATGTGCATCCAAACAACGTAATCGGGCAACTAACAGCCTGAATTATTTTTGTTTCCTGCATTTTTACAAAATGATGCTAGCTATACTATGATATTTGGTCAACAAGAATAGCTTTATATGATTCTTGTATCTATTTCCTTTTAATCATGCATACACAAATTGTGAATATGTTGATTCGGTGTATCTAGACAACATCATCATCAGCAGCAGCAGCAGCAGCAGCAGCATCAGCATCATTCGCATCATCATCATCATCATCATCATTTTTATAATCAAAGTCGGCAAAATTATCGCCTATTATCGCATATGAATTGTTCGTTAGTCACAATATTTTGTTTGAGTTGTTGATGTTTCAGTTTTTTAATTTAAAGCCGTTAATTTTGCTATCAAAGTCGGTATAATTATCGCCAATTATCACGTAAGATGATCCGTGATATTTTTTCTCTATAATTATTTGCATCGTTTACATCCCCTTGTTTATATATCGGAATGCTAATTCTCTTTCCCCATTCATGTGAATATTCATGCGTTTTGAATACTCGATTGTAAATATGTTTAAGAAATGGAATGATTATATCGTCAGTGTGTTTAAAGAGCTCTGATTGGAGCTGCTCAGGGCCGGGAATTTTGTTGTTATTTTGCTGATTAATAGCTTTTTTTATTTCAATCTCAGAAATATCAGAATCTTATAAGTGATCGCTTATGGTTGAACTCGAACCGTCACTTATGGGAGTGTGATTTTCATTTTTATTATTGAACAATGTTTTGAAATGTTCAAACAAATCCTTCGCACGTAAAGATTTTGTTTCAAGGTCTCCTTTCTTGTTTTTACTTTTGAGTGTTTTCCAATGCCTTCTTGGTAAACGGCTTTTGGTACTATACCCTTGACAAACACGTTGCACATAGATCACATTAATTATAAGTATACAGTAATCGGTGATCTTCTTTACATAAGACTAGTCAGTATCATTTCTAGTGACATTTATATCCACATCCAAATACATATATATCCAATTATCTTATATATTGCCTTGCTATGTATACCATTTGCATTCACAATATGAAAACAGAATCGTTGTAGGTCCATCGATTTGGAACGGAAAAGCAAAACACTTTATGTGTATACTTAGTTTCATTATGACACCTGTATCTCAAATATATTTTGCGTCATTTTATTTTTGACAAAAAACATTCATGTATAGCCCGATGAATAAAATCGCGTTTTAGGATAATGACTTTATTTAGGTCTGGAGTTATTTTACTTTTTCCGTATTCTAATTGAATTCTAATTATCTGGTCGATGACCTCGGAGGAAAGGTACACGTTTGTTTTGTTCCATCTTTGCACATAACAGTTTATTTGTTACGCGTTTCGTCAAAATATTCTCAGTTCTGTAGCGGTAGTTCTGAATTTAAACCTATAATAACTACCGGTCAAACACTGGCATTTAATTTTTAATCAACAGCCGCGTAAATAATGGTCTAAAGATGATAGTGATTTGTGCATTATTACATTTGAAAATTTAACTTAGCTTAGATGCTTTAAATGACTATTTCTTGTCAATAAACAGTGGAGTTAGATGGATTCGCCATTAAAATTCGTTGTTTTGTTTTGATCAAACTGTACAGAGAAATATTGAAAATGCGAATACTTTACATATTAATAACTTACCGCCTATGAATCATTTCAATATTATTATTTTTTCGTTCTCATGAAGATAAATAATCACCGGTAACAAGATGGATTCGGCATTACAGTTTGATGTAAAGTTTGGGTCACTATGTACTGGAACATAAATGCGCATATTAATATGTCTCGACAACACACCTTGTATATATAAATTCAATAATGTTGTTTCGTTCCATATAAAAATAAGTTCGCCAACACAATGAAAAGATCGTATTCGTCGGTAAAATTTTTATTGACGATTGTACTAAATTTAAGTCAACGTTAAGGAACTGATTCATTATCGACCAAATATTGTTTATAATTTGTCTTTTTTGTTCTTTTTCCAGGAAACGTCAGAGTATCTGCTTTATGCACACACATTTTATTTAACTGCCTTAATACCCCGAAACTCTTTACGACATAGATATATGAGGTTCTTGTAGTGTGGTTTTGTTTTAAACTTGCAATAAATTACATATAACATTTTAAAAGAAGCACTCATTACAATTTTATACGTATACTTGTTTCAAAAAAGAAGAACGAACATCTGTCGCGACTCGGTAATGATCTTCTAAATCATATCTAATATGACATAATAAGACAAAAGTCACGTCTAGAAATAACTCGTAAAAGAAAATGATAGCAATTTATGTATTTTGAATGTAACCCAATACGTATTCTAAGTCAGATGAGCACATTACGAAATAGTTTTAGAAACCATTCAGCTATTTCAAAATTGCATAATAATATGTGATGCGAATGCGATTAACATTCTTTGACATGTGATGATTTTCAATTTATAATTGGTAATTTAAAAAATAGTTAACAAATATATACATTATAAAATACATCCACTGGAACACATGCACACGCCAATCTATTTCATCCTATATCATGTCGGTATGAAATATTTGATGAAAACGCATGTGAAATACATTAACTTTAGACCACTTTTTCAACTAGTACGTGTATGAAGTAATTCTGCAGCCAATACATATTACTTATTACGTGTCTTTTAAGTTTATGCTTGATAATGCTGAATATAGAGAATACTAGGTTAGCGTTGAATACAGAGAAGTTTATGTTGCGAGGCTTAGAACGCCGGAAGCGCGAGCCTTGGCGAGCGCTTTCGGGGTTCGAGCCGAGCAACATAAACTTCTCTGTATTCAACGCTAATCCTAGTATTCTATTTATCCCATTTGCTTTTTTCAACGTGACATTTAACATAAATAGATATAATAACCTTAACAATAATTTTAATTCAGTCATAAAAGCGCTTAAAATCTAACAAATGTAACCATGCGTAGTGATATACATGTATTTGTTCTGGTACGCAAAATAGTCTGTAAAAAATTCACACACAAACTGTAAAACAAGTAAAAATATCACCATATGCCTACATTCAATTTTACGCAGTATGCGAATTTTAACACATTACGATCGCGAAAAGAAGATTTTACTTTACTATAATTCATTTTATTTTCGAAAGAAAATGATCAAAATCCAATATGGCGGCGGTTGCTCCTGACAAAATGCTGTCGATGTCAACATACATGTACACCATCGACGACTTAGTTCTGGCTAACATAACTTTAAATGTCGATTTTTATGGTTTTTGACTGGCGCGACTTTGTACAGGTCTGTCAATACTAAATAAACTGTACGCTGAAGTTTCTTTAGCTATCGAAGACCTTGACAATTTTGACGAGTAAACAGACAATTGCAGCGACTGACACTTTATTTGACAAAATATACAGGGCAATACGTTTTCCGACTTCGGACGACGAATTTAAGGACGCGCAGAACGTGTTTTTTATATAATGTTATGGGTATGCCGTGTGTGATCCGATGCATCAATGGCGCCCATGTTAAAATCATTTCCCCGAGAACAGGGAACGACAAAAGTACAAACAAAAATCAAAACACGTAAGAACTAGTATCTTACCTTTAATTATCCTTTAAAATCCATCTAATAATCCATTTAACTCAATAATTGACGATTTTGCATCTAGGGTCTTTAATAATTATTTTAGCATAGTTAAATAAAGACCCTCATGCCATTCTATCACTTTATTCAAATGAGTTTATGAACGCGATAAACTTTCTTCTTCGTCACACGCTACGTCATGTACTCTACATTACTGCTGTTCAAATGAACCGGAGCAGTTTATCTAATAATAGCCGTTGGTAAACTCGGTTGCATTTGCAGATTTCTGCATACAAACATAATTATGTTTAAACTTGCACAATGTTTTATTTATCTATGGTAAATTCCCTTATTGTACAAGAAAATAATTTAATATATAAATACACAAAGAATGGAAAACATTCCAGTACACAACAGGTGAATGAGTAGAAAATACCCGTGTACAAAATGGGACGTTCCCAATTCCAGTGTGGTGCTATTTTTACCATCTTATACTTTACACAGCTCTATGCCTAACGTGAATTAAATAGGAAAGCAAACATGGTAGATTATTCATGAACTGTGCGATATGTGTATGGCGTGTTGTACATTCTTAATATTTAAGTTAAATGTCAAAAGTATATGCTTTTGTTATAAACAATGCACATTACACGAAATAAGGAAAACGAGATCAATTGACAATTCAGATATGTCGACATACAGTACATGTAGAAAACATGTAAAATAAGTCGCGTTTATAATAAATCGTCCGAAAAAATGGGGAAAATGAAGCAATAAGTATGTCATTTTATGACGCCATCAATCAGCTGATTCATTATACGGATGGCGAAAAATTATGTCATATGACTAGATTTAAAGGTTGAAGGTCGTATAATTTTGAAGCTTAAGTCTTGTCGACTTTGTTTCTTATGAAAAATCATTCAGTGGTAAAGTAAATATAAATAAAAAATAACAAAACAAAAATCGTGTAATTTTATATTTTATTCAGTCTTCGAAATTAGCTTTGAAAAGTTACATGCCAGTCGGGCCAGTTACTTAAGAATTTTTACATGCCCAACATATTTTTTACATGCCCAAACTTTTTTAACCAAAATTATAACAAATCACAACATTTTAACTCTTACATGCTACACATAGCAGGAATTTCAATAGACGCAGAATGTTGCGTTTTGACGCAAGCAAATTAAAAATGACTCATTTTTGACGCAACCCTTTTTTCTGCCGTGCGTCATTTTGACGCGTCGAAAATTTGACCCGTGTGTAAGTCAGTTAACATCTCGAGTTCCATGGTAATAAATCCCGCTGTGCTCCTAATTGAAATTAATGTTTCAGTATTTGAAACTCGGTCTATAATCGAGGAAATACCCTGAGCGTTGTTTATCTTATCTCATCTCTTCCAATACACATGTCACCGTCTAAATAGTGCGTACCCACTAACTGGAGAATTAGCAGCAGTGATAATGTGATAATTGATTGACCATCCAATAATTGCAGGTTTTTTTGCAGACTTTTCAGACGGCACGGTTAAAGAAAGTCGGCAAAATTAATTAAAGTAAAAACAAAATTGATCAAAGGTCTATTAATTACGTAGATCCCCTAGTAAGTCCAGCGAGTTTTGTCAGTTTGTTAATCCACCGATAATTACGAGTAACACCCATCTTATATAAACTGGAATCACAGTTCATTTTTTATACTAACAAGTAATAATACTACACATAAACATTGAGAAAACACATTTTCTCGATTAGATATCAATTATCCGAGTAGAATTAAATTGCTGCATCATGACCTTCGACATTTTTAATGGCGGACTTAACATTCAACCCGCGTTCAATTCAAAGCTGGCGATTCAAATTGCAAGTAATGGCGATTCAATAATGGAGAAAGCATTAACTGGATTTAACAAACATTTGATAAGGTTTGTTAAACCCGATAACAACAAGAAAAATGTGGATTATTAAAGTAAAACTACTACAGGTAAGGCATTCCTAAGTGTACATATTTCGGACATGTATAGTATTCGGATAAACAGTAATAGATATACTAGATGTTCCATGCATTTAGATTGTGTTGTGTTAGAAAAGCTATCATAGTGATGATGATAATATAATGACGATAAATATGTGACGAAAAGGTGCTACCGGTACATATCTTAAATTACTTAAATGTGTTAAAAGACTTAAATGTGTTGTAAGGAAGTATATTTAATGTACCAATTCATTAAAATATTTTGTGTTATGTATCATGGTATTGTTATTTAATAAAGCAGTATAACTTTTTAAGATATTGTCTTACTCTTAGGGCATATTTTTATCCTAAAAAATGAATAATACAGACCAAAACACAATTAACACGCTTCAAAATTGACCCCAGCATTTTTCAATTTGACTCCTCAAACTTTCAGTCCAGGGGTCATTTACTCCTGGTTTTTAAAATCTATTGAAATCCCTGCATAGTAAAGCAGAACATTTGTTTCAATAGTAGTGAATACAATTACATCTAATCAGTCACTAGAATTAAGACGGTCGATCGTTACACCAGTGCTCTTGAAAAGAGCGTTCTCTGGTGTCCTCGTACTATTTCTTGGCTTCCTTTTTCTCTAAATCATTGTCAATTTTCTATTTTGGAAGTGCTTTATCGGGCTTAGCACAATCAACATACCTAAGATACTGCATAGCCTCTATGTCGACAATGACATTTGTTTACATTGACAAAAACAGAAGCGTATTACTTGATTGAAATGATCGATTCAAAAAGCATCTTCTCGATTAATGTCTAGAGAAACCGTCGATAAGAACCGAATGTGACCAACTGCATCGGTCAAAAACAATAACGATGACGTGTGCAAGCAGGTGCGTGTTGTTAAACCAATCGAATTTCATTGTTTTACAACTTACGGCAAGATGTTTGTTGGCAAAATTGAAAAATAGATCTGCAAATATCAAGAACCGCTTACGATTTTTTTTAAACTGTCAATTGGCTTCAATAATTTACATGCCCGGCGGGCCACAAACGCGAATTTTTGTATGTGCCCGGCAGTAATTTTACTCGCCACGGGCGATCGGGCGTGTGCTAATTTCGATGACTGTTATTTCAACATTTCTTTTGGTGAATATGTCATATATATTTTTTTCTGCAAAATATGCACATTTTCTTCTAATGGGTGACCTTATAATTCGATCAATGAACCAAACAATATCGACCTTATTTTAGCGCATATCGCATGACGTCATTTAAAAAGTAGTCCGTGCACGCGACAGGTATATTCCAAAGTGTTGAATACATACGGAATATTACGCTAGTCAATTGTTCCAAGAGTTTGTATCACTCGAGTGGCTTGTGTGATGACGTATCACACGAGAGGCGGAGCCTCGAGTGTGATGCGAAATAGCACAAGCCAAGAGAGTGATACAAACTCTTGGAACAATTTACTAGCGTAATATTCCTTTTATTATATACAACAACTAACGAAAACAGTTAACAAATGTATTTTTTATTTTAACAAAACTGACAAAACAATGACTAAAATGGTACGCCATAGTTTATTTAAGACGCGTATGAATACAGTTTATGTAAATTAACGTGTAAACATTCGAACCGGGAAAACACAGGTTTCCGACACGCTTACCTTAATGCCATCGTTAATCCAATTTTTATAACAATTAAGTTGACAACTTTAATCCGATGTTTATAACAAAAACGTCTTTCGTCCATGTCTTTATCGAAACTTAGTTTAAACCACACTATTTTATTGTACTGTATTCCTATCGAAGTATACATTTATGAATGATAAACACACACTCCTTAATACGTTTTTAACACATAGTTAACTGTTAAAAAACACACGTCCGACATGTCCTTACAGAGTTTAGAAAAAGCTATTGTGTTTTGTCACAGAAATGACGTCACACGATGAACTACGTAATATATTTCGTAATATAAAATATTTCTAATTTCGCTGCGTGTTATATGACGTCATTAAATGGGTCGAAGTAGTCCGGCTAGTATGGTAATACGGAATCGGAAACAGCGAGTAGCGTAATACGGGATTTTTTATTTGGACGATTGATACAACCTGTATTTTGTTAAAAGCATTAAACAGGTATATAATAAAAGCAAGTATATTTCACAATGTGTTATACCGTCAATGTCGCGGTGAAAATGGGATAAAACATATTATTTCATAAGATAGCCGCGAGGCTCCGTAGAAATTAACGATACAATAAAAGCGGAAATGACGAAAACTAATGTATACATTGCACGAACAGGTTAACACTGAATACTATGGTCTCCGTAATCGAGTCGTTAAGGCGTTGCTTATGGATCATGAGGTTGAAGATTCGAGTCTCGTACTTGTGCGATCCTACTTGTTTGACCACCGAGCAAGAAGTTAAATCGAGAATCACAATGCCTTTATGTCATGCGCCCTGCATTAAGGATATGAATAAATAGTAAAGTGTTAATCAGAAGAGATTTCACATCATAAAAAAACGCGCATTTGCGCCGGACGTTAAAAAGTGTGCAGGCAGTCAGGGACGTCTCGCTATCATATTTTATCACCAACCCCATTTCAGTTCCTTACCGTGACATGCTCCTCTGGAAGTTGGAATTCGTTCTCGAATTCTAGACACAGAGAGCGATGTTAACCTTATCCTGACGAATAAAAGGGTTGTTTTGCGGGGATTGTTTTACGTACAAGTTTTAAAGATAATGACAATCATTTAGAGCCAGTGTTATTCCATGTGAGGACAAGATATGAACTACTGACCGAAATAACCAGTAATTAAAGTACATTAGGAACTGAATATATTCGTTGATAAGCTACTGCGTGCACTTTAAAATACTCAAGCATTTTGGGCCTAGACAAAAATCATCATGTGACAAAAAGTGTAAATGTGATTCCAGAAACAATTTAAGAAAACCAATTATTCTCGTATTTCACTAAGCTTGTTTACTTAAACAAGTGACATATGAAAAGTTAAAGGTTTAACAAATTCGCGACATATTAGAAATATGATATATTGATTTGTGTTAAAGGAAATACCAAAATGTCATAAATTATCATAGATAAGTCTTTTTTTCCAAAACAGGATTAACCTTTACAAAAAAAAATAGGCAAGTTCAACCAAATAATCGTGGTTATAAACTGATCGATCTTACATATAGGCTGTGCATGTTGAATTTCAGAACTAAGGGAGACAAGTCTGATAGTGAAACTTCTAACCTAACAGCAGTGCAGTAGAACTTAAAAAGACGGTGATGCGAATCATCAAAGGAGCGCGCTTTAGTAGTGATAATTACGGTACAATTAAAACAATATAAAGAATGAATTGCAACCATGGCTCATTTTGAATCGGCGGTAGACATTGAATGTATACATAGCTCAGTTATTTACCTTGCTGGAGAGTTTTCGGATTGCACAGGCATACTTTATTTCGGCCATTTGACCTTGGAAAAAGGACATCTACAACTAAAGCAATTAATACCCAATCACTGTTTTGCATAGAAAGAAAAATCGTATTTGGAAAAATAAACGTTTTATCAGAGAACTATCCATGTCTCTGGTTTTATTAACGATTTAACAAAACTGTGCTTTCTCAGTATTTTGTTTGTATTATAAGGCATCAAATTAGTCTTTTAGTCTTTCATGTCACATGAATGAAAACAATTCAATCGATCCGCATTCGATACCTTTTTCTAAATTTAATGAAATATCCGCATGCGCATCACGTGAAAGTAAATAGCTAACGGACACTAATGAAGTCAAACACCACAGCTACTCATCTACACCTATCCATTTTATTTAGCTATGGCAAAATAAATACAAGAAAATACGCAAACTATAAAGTGTGTGAATTGCATTGTATAGGTGTTGCCGGTTTCACTTTTCATGGAAGGTTTGTACAATCATGTCATACTCAATTATAACTATAATGCATTTAATACTGATTATGAGTTATAGGCAAAACATTAAAATTTTATTCATATCTTTAATGATAATAAATATTATTCATTACTATTCATTGAGCTTGTGCATATGTTCACATTGTTGGCGATGTAGAGAATTTAGAGACTTTAGTAATTGAGAAATAACTGAGAAATAACTCATATTGTTAGAGAAAACATACACATACATCGAGGAAACATGTATAACGATAGTGCATGGTATGTAGAAACCATTTATGGGATTTTTGAAGCCAAATGGGTTATGGATATAATAATATAAAAAAAATCGCCACGAATACTACTGTATGACAAAAAATTCCTCTCTAAGTGTTTCAAATAAATATTGATAAATTATTAATACATTTAAAGGTACTATAGAAAAATTCACTAAAACAACAAAACGGCATATCTTACGAAGAATATCGTTATGCATAAACATGACACGTACTTCACACATACAATTTATACGTTTCTATACACATACATTAATTCCTACCAGCATAACACCTTGCATTCAAAAATAGTCAACGCAAATATAAATTGATTGTCTCATTTATATAATCTTATATTGTAAACAAGTGCAACTTTGTATGTGTTCATTAATACTGCACTTTTGTCAAGAGTACAAGCTTCTGGTTTGGTTATCGGTATCATTAGGACATGATAAGGACATAGTCAAGCTAAAGCCGGCGACTCTTTCAACGCAGGAAACGCACTTTTTCTGATAAATTCATTGACAAACATGGATGATGTGAATGCAGCTTAATGCAATTTAAACAATGATTGTCTTAACATTGTTGCTTAACGGAATATTTGAATATTTTAGCTGTGATACGAGTGTCTACAATGTGTTTTGTTTTCCAAATTAAACTGCAAAATAAAACAATGTCGTCCGCGAATGGCAGTAAACTTACGTTTTTAATGGTTGCTATACATTGTATTAAAAGAGAAATGTTCTTTGAATAAAATATGTTATATTTATTAACAGCATTCCTTGTTTAACACATGTTTTGTAATATTAACATCTATCCGGCATACCATTTTCAATCAATTTAAACTTTATACTTTAATCAATATCATGGTACAATCGACAAATACGATACCCATTAGTATTTCGGTAGATTTAACTGTAGGGTTGTTTTTTATTGACTAAACATTTAAAAAATGTGTTCATTGTTAAATAAAAGGAGTGAATGCAGGGTATTCAAACAATCAACATGGCGCTATTGAGTTAGATAATGTGCAATATTATAGAAATCGGTCAACATTTAAAAACCATGTGTAACGTTTTACGTCGTTTTGCTTGGGAAAATCCGTGTTTAACGTGCGTAGCTTTTCAAATACGGCAATTTATATCAAACGCCGACGTGATCTAATGGTAGAGCATAAGTGTAAGTTTCAAGTGGTCTCGCAATCGAATGTTGGTGAAGGCTAATAAGAGTATGTAGTATTGAATGGAATATGGTATTAAACCATATGTTATGGCGCTCACGAAGTTTACTATCAAAAAGTCTACATACAGGATTGAAAATTATATAAGAAACACAAGCCATTTTTCAAGTTGGATGAACTGACATTTACATATTGTAGAATACACGATAAGTAAGTAACCCGAATAGCGCAGACAAAATCGATATGGGCCGTGCTCTGTGAAAACGGGGTTTAATGCATGTGCGTAAAGTGTTGTACCAGATCCGCCTGTGTAGTCCGCGCAGGCTAATCAGGGTTGACACTTTCGGATAATCTAATATTTTCGCTTCAAGAAAGTATCTGCTTAGAAAAAATCAAGATTTAGCGGAAAGTGTCGTTCCTGATTAGCCTGTGCACACTGCACAGGCTAATCTGAGACGACACTTAACGCACATGGATTATACCCCTTTTCACAGAGCACGGTCCATATATATATAACTTCAGCAATATAAATCATTTTAATACTGTTTTTGTAAGCTGGTGATTGTTTAGTTGATGTACTAATCTTTGATCAAAAACAAAGAAACGAATAATTCACCACAGATATTGTCCGACAATTAATATGGAGCGTAAGTTTGTTCCTCTTTATTTACTTCTTATTCGTATTAAAAAAATGAAAATGAACCCAAGAGACCAATAAATCAATGAAAATCATTTTAAATCTAGGTTGGATATCAACAATATTTGTTTCAGTATATTTGTATTAATGTGTTTTTAGATGATTACCCAGGTCCCTTTTTTCGGCTGAATAAACAAAAGGTACTAGTTGCACTAACTTCAGAAAATTATGACTGGGGACCAATGCTCTATTGATAATGCTTATTACCTTTGATTGTGTGAATATGTTGAAGTATGTAAAATTGGAATCCATAAAAACGTGTTTTCGGAAATATTTTATTTTATTTTTAGTAAAAAAATGCCGGTTCCTCATTCGATTATTAAAGGGAACAATGAACCTCTTTCGTATTCCGTTTTCAAATCAAATAATGATCTGGAGTATCATTTCCTTAAACTAAGTAGCAAAGTATTGCAATAAATATAGTATTATAATTAATAGCCAGCCTACATTCACGCTGATTTCGATTCATTTCTGACACACGTTGGTTTCTTTCAAGTATCTTTTAGGGAAGAACATGATAGTTCCTAATTTTGCTTGAATAATGTAAACGGAACTGGATCCCTTTTCGCATTCAGCCGCGATAAAGGAAATTCGCGTATTAATAAAAACCAATTATCTTGAAATGTGCTAGATTGCATTATTGTATTACACACTTGTTCAATAATTTTAGGTTAAATGTTTGGTCGATGTGTAGTTAGTATTAGACAGACAGAGAGACAGAGAGACAGACAGACAGACAGACAGACAGACAGACAGACAGACAGACAGACAGACAGACAGACAGACAGACAGACAGACAGACAGACAGACAGACAGACAGACAGACAGACAGACAGACAGACAGACAGACAGACAGACAGACAGACAGACAGACAGACAGACAGATAGTTTATTTACGTCTCACTTTCGTACATGATATTACAGATACACATATAAAAATATGGTAAAAATAAAAGACATGTACACAACCACTCAGTTTGAGTTATGAGAGACGCACCTATGTATATATATACAAATGTTATGACATATAATTATGATCATTAACAAAAACGCTCTGTATAACATGATATTATAAAAATCATTTGTTTAAAATGTGACATAAAACAAAACACGCTAGTACAATAGCATTACATATTTACAAAATATTTCCTATCTCTACAAGGTATTTTGTCTGGTGACTAGTGTATCATGACAATCTTTGGCACTGTATTCAACGATTTCGTCATTAGATAATATGTATCAGAATTTGTTATCATTACTATACTCAGTGAAATCCGGATTAAGTTCAAATATCTTTATGAACAACTTTTCTCTAATATGTTCGTAGAGATTACATGACATAAGTACATGATATTCGTCTTCCACTTGGTTTATACTAGGGATGTCAACGAATATCCGAATATCCGAATATTCGGTCCCGGACCGAATATTCGGATACTATTTTCCGAATCGAATATTCGGAAGAAAAAAATAAAAAAATCGAGTAATTTCAAAGACTTTGTATTCGTGAAATTTGCTTCAAACATTGTACAAAAAGTCGTTCCTCGTGTCATAATGTTTAGTCCGGATAATTCGTCGCTATGGTGATGACAGTATACCGGTCATAAATCCCGCTAATTGCCTAACAAAGACAGTCACTTTGTGTCAAAATTATGATAGGTTCTAATCGCATCGGCAATCAAAACACCGACCTGCACTTGATCCAATGACTCGAATTACATTTAAAATTATCAAAGATTAAATGAGTAAAGGAAAAGCCGACTTGGTGTAAAAATACAAATAAGACCGTATGGCAATTAAAACACCGACCAGTTATACAGTTAAAACAAAAACGTTCATTTGGTACAATGCCTTGATATTGTCCAGTTTCTATTTTAAGTGGTGCTACACCACAACAAAATTTAGCAAATGCACTTCTATGGGACCTAGGTATAATATTATTTTTAACATAAGGCTCAGCGTTATATGTTTGCTTGACTCTGTAGATCACTCTCAGTCTCAGCAATGAGTACAAGGTCGTCCGCGTAAAGTAGGTGGTTAATAGTCATTTCTTCTATATGAACGCCTATTCCTGACTGGTTAAGGCGCAGGCTAAGGTCAATGAGGAAGAAATTAAACAAGGTAGTTGACAATAAACATCCTTGTTTTAGACCGACATTTTGGCCAAACCAGACGGTTCTATACGAGTTGACATTTACAGCACATTTCACATTTTCGTACAAAGATTGAATAGCATTGAGTAGTTTCCCTTGATTTCCGTGTTTTTATAGTTTTGACCACAGAATGCGCCTCGGGATCCGGTCATATGCCTTAGAATAATCCAGGTAGGCTACGAAGGTTGATTGCTTATTCTTTTTACGACATTCAATAATATCAGTCAATGTTGATAACTGGTCTATTGTGCTTCGTTTACGCCGAATCCCGTTTTGTTCGTCGGCGAAAACGTTATAATCTTCAGCCCACTTAGTAAGTCTATTATTTATCACCGCACAATATGCTTTACTGCAATACCCCGGTAATTGGTTGGGTCTCTTTTGTCCGCCAGAGGGTGTAAGTAAGCCCAGATTCCAGGAGTTTGGGATCTTGCCAGCTGCAAAGCAGACACAGAAAAGTATATGCAGGAAATGTATACAAGGTTCCGACTGAATAACTTCAACTGGTATTTCATCATGCCCCGGTGCCTTGTTTTTATTAAGGGATCTCACAGCTATGTGTACATCATACAAGCTTATGCCTTAATTCAGCTGTTCTGTATTATGGTGCTCGAACATGTTAACTCTGTCATTATTCTCCTCAAAATTAGTGTCCGTTTCACAATTAAGTAAGGTTTGGAAAGCATGTTTCCATTTAAATAATACTTAACCAATGTCATTTGTTAAGGAACCATCTTCTTGTACTGTTTCCATCGGAATGTGTTTAGTACGTTCCGAGCCTAAGCCTATTTTCCCAATCGATTTCCATTAGAAGTAGAACAAGAGTGTTCGGTTTAATCAGGAATTCTGATGCAAGCGCGAAGAAACATAAATATGCATGTTAATACATAAAGTATGCATTTTGGTTATTTAACTTTGATATATCTACTAATTGCAGGTATTATTTAAAAATCTATTACAGTATAATCTGCTATAACGGGAAAAAATCAAAGATTGGCAAAATGACAATATTCCAACATTTGTTCTTAGATTTAAAAATAAGAAGGGAAGTAAAAGTCCCGACCAAGAAAAGTTAGATATACAGAAATATGTTCGTTTATTGATAATATCATAAATTATCACGCTTTTCATCGATAATCTGCAAAAAAATGAATGAGCGACTTGGGTTTTAAATGGGACGTTTCAGTATTTGGTAAATTAACAAAATAAAAAAAAAATGTTTCAGAATCGCAAATTTTCGTTGTAGTTATGATATTAGTGAGGCAACAGTAATGCTGAACCTTGACTATGCTATAAAATATCCATAATATGCATCTTTTGACGATTTGAAAAACTAAAATGTTTAAAGAATTGCAACGCGAATCGATTGAATTATTTGGATAGTTTTGTTGTTGTCATTATATTTTGTGATACTACGAGGATTGCTTATATGAAGTATAAAATCCATCACTCTTTGTATGAGCACGAATGGCCGCATGGTTTAAGCGATAGATTTTTACTCCATGGATCAGTGGTTCGAGCCCGGTTGAGAGTTACTTTTTTATTTCTTTAATTTTATTCTTGTTTTTTACTGGAACTTTTTAGATACGATGTTTACATTTCTCAATATAAATCATAAAATGACAAACGCCAATACATGCCAAAATCGGTGAAAAGGCCCCTTTAAATACTTTATAGATTCAAAAGCCTGCGTGGCGTATTAGAAGCGAGTAACCTTTTGCTTCAAGAGATCTCTGGCTGGATTCCCAGGGCAGTCCCTTTGTTTTATTTTACTTTTTCCTTTTCTTAGAATTATTTGAACATATTTAAATATTACATTTTCTTTGGTACTTATAGATATTTTTTTTTAAATAGACATTCTATGAACAAGTCTTTTTTTCAATATATTAAATACATTTAATATCACCTGATTTTGTTGTGCATTACTACATTTTGTTGTGTACTACTACTTCTACTACTACTACTACTACTACTACTACTACTACTACTACTACTACTACTACTACTACTACTACTACTACTACTACTACTACTACTACTACTACTACTAATACTACTACTATTATTATTATTATAATTATTATCATTTATTTGTTGTTGTTTTTGTATCCAAAATGTCCTGCCTTGATATCGCCGAAATCTTAACCTCTACACTCCAATAAAACTTATCAACAATCCTACCATAGACGAACATTTCAAGTGCCGCCGACATAAGCATGAATGGTTCTGATATTGAATGGATTTAATAGTAAACGCCCATATTGGCTTATTCGCGGCCTTATCCTAACTCTATTTATTCAAGGCAAATCGGCGTTTAGTTGGACAATCTTATCAGCCAGTGCACACACACAACGCCCCTCAAATTCAATCAAGTTGTGTTGCCGTTATCAAAGACAAATTTGAAAATAGTTCATATTTAATTTTAGTTAACAGGCTTGTATTGTACCATTATTGCTCCTGGGCAGTGCTTCGTTAGCAAAACCGAACGTTTCACTGACCTTTGATGTCACTGATATGAAATGGCAAAAAGCCATGGAAATTTGTACTGCTTTCATTCCGGCTATAGTTTGGATTAGAATATGCTTATTTTCAGGTCTCTATGACCGTGCTAGAATTTGAAGGTGCATAATAGAAATGTTCAAGTATTAACGTGTTTAACAACTACGTTCACATCTACAATAAAAGGGTACCAATATATTTTTATTACATGTTTCCGACATCAGTTAGTCGTTACGTAATATATGCACACTCTTGACTTCACTTTGACGTAAACCTTTGTTGAGCGACTTTCAACTTTTGTTAAAAAATAACTTTCCAGACTATTATATTCCAAAAGATAAGGAAAGATAAACAAATCGTAGACCATAACGCATTAATGAAGAAATACGTGTAGATGCGTTCGAATCAAACAAGGCAAATTAAAATACATTTTACACTTCGTTCGTCAACAAGTATGATATATACATGTATTTATAATAAATTATTAATTTGCTATTGAGAGTTACAATATAAAACGTTGCATGTATAGCACCTCTATGGCGAAAACTGTCTATGAATGTATGTGATATGGTACACCTCGTACAATGATAGACTCTCAGTATCTGTTTAAAATAACACGTACATGTTTGCTTAGTTTAAGTAAATTCAACATAACTTATAGCCGTAGGCAGATTATATTGGCTTAAAATGAGCAAAAGTAAGTACTTTGCACTGAAAGCGTCGAATCCTGATTTAAGATGTGAGGTGATTATACAGATTAATCTTCGCGTCAGCATCCGCATCTGTCTGTGATAGTGAAAACTGTATAATCCATGATCAAACAGTAAACACTAAAATAAACTTGCCGCTTGGTACATTTGGCATCTGACACACATACGATTCTTACTGTTTTTTTAAGTTCTTGTATTGTTTGAATATTTCGACTACTTTGAATCAGTAATGTAAAACCACAGTAAACACGCCCATATCAGCCGAATCATGACAGCATACAATGCGTAAGCATTTTATGTGTGTTCGTTGATATACACCGGATGGAAGTGATTTTCTTAAGTACATTTTATACAGTATTTTTTCTTAAAGTATATCCTAAAATTGCTCATGCGAAATGGCTTATGTTCCATATTTGTTTATGTGTTAAACATTTCCTCGACCATCTTATTATTTTCATTCTGTGTTATATGTAATAAAAATCAGCAATAAATTGGGTCTATATTATATTGTTTGCCGAGTTTCATGTTTAAGCGAGATATTAGAACAGCCAATACTTCCAAATAACAAAACACCACAAGCAGCAGGACGTTTTGAGAAGATGATTTTAAGAAAACAAGAGATGAACATAAATAAGCGAAATTGTACGCCTTTTGTTTCTTAGTATTGGAACAAAGACTTCTAACAAATCTTAAGCGAGACAATGAAAAATGGGTAAATAGTAGCAGAAGCACTCGATTTGGTAGAAAGAATGTGTGATGATGGCACAGATTGCCTTTTTCGGTGTTGGTTGCAGGTCCAATCTCGGGCCGATGTAAAACCCGATGTCAAATTTATATCTGTACGAAGGCGGGTCGATACTTTGAATGTCTGGATGATGGCGCTGAAACGACGGGAGTATGCCGCTTTGTGTATCGGTACGAAATTTTGCAGGTTTGTTTAAGGAACACATTATGTTATTTAAAGCTAATACCATTGAATTTTAATTCAGTTGAATGGTCTCATGTTCTTCAAAGTTGCACAATTTCAACTTTTGAATGCATTAGTTATTAGTGTCTCCTTGTTGATTTCAATGCTAATACAAACACTTTCAACTTATAACTATAATAAAGCACTTTAACATATTTAATATTGCGACAAAAAACGGGTAATGCATGTCTACACCGTAAATGTCAATACTTAAATGGCATGTATATATTGGAAAATCGCGGCAAATGAGTTTGGTACGATAACAAACCACTTCTAGATTACAAAAAAAACTCTTGAATGACGCGCAGTCAAAACAATTGGAACGCCAACAATATATCGAATAAGAAATTAATATACCGCAGATAAAAAAACTAAAGGATTTCAGTTCCATAAAATTGTAAATGATTTGAATAAAAGTCAATTCGCAGTTGCTTTTTATTAATGAAACGCTGTTGCTAATGTGCGTTTTCTACGACGATTAATGTCTGATATTTAAAGTGTCATGTTAAAGGTTACACTATTTTTGATAATTATGTAACCGAACATGTATTTCGTCTTGTTGCAAGTGCGGGGATATCTAAAAACCTTATAATGTCCATTTGCATATTTTATTTTACAGTCACCACTGAGGGAAGACAGCAACCCAAACATCTGATGTCATTTGTTTATACTACAACGTGAATGCAACTTTTCGAATGTGCTTTTTCATGATTGTTATCACCGTCTAAATAGAATGCTTAATTAATCGTGAGTGAGACTATATCAGCCTAAATGTATTAACCGCAACGTAACATAGGTTTATTAATGTGTATACACACTTCTGTCAATTACATAAACGAAACAACTTTAATTTTCGTAAACGCATATTATACAAAACAGAAAAGTATAATTAGTGTATGTCATTATGAATCCGAAAATAATAAATTGAAATTTAATGTTTGCTTAACGTTGTTTTAGTATCCTTTTAAATTTCGCTTTTTTTCTCTCGATAAAATGTGGCAGATACCAATTAGATTGACTGTTGGATTTTTATTCCATTAGTTTTGTTTATTAGCTGTCCTTTTATTCACAAGTAAAGCATTTCTCGGAACACTGCAAAATAGTTTTCGTTTCTAAATAAATTGTTTCAAGCTAGAGCGTATTATGAATTTAAAAAAAGACGTTCTAATTACACACACGAACTAAAATCCATAAAAAAAAATATATGATAAACAATTACTCTTAGTGTTCAAATATTTGTTGTTGTTGTAGAAATGTCGTGTTTTATTTAATCGAACAAACTAATAGAAAAAAAAATAACGCTTGAATCAATATGATATTGAAATAACGTTAAGGCGGTCACGCCAAATTGAGGTATTCAGCGCCTTATCATGGGATCTGTTTGTTCTGGACAAATCGGTATGATCTTCAACAATATTATCAGCAAAGGTACTACCACGACGCCCTGAACGCTTTCAATTAAATAGTGTTAATAGTCTCCATCAAACGTGCGAAGCATCTCCGATAGCAAATACCTATGTTGCCACATAACTCGCACAATGCGATCAACAATCAATAAACATCTCATAAGACGTGCACCTTTCTATTTATGTTTCTGTTAATGTGAGTGTTTGTGTGTTTGTTCACTACTCTGTTCGTTCCTTTGTGGTTTTCTTTTTTTCGTTCGTTCGTTCGTTCGCTCGTTTCTTCATTCCCTCCTTCTTTTATTCATGCATTATATATGTGTTAATGTGTATTTATTACATAAGTGATTACTAGTTGTTTATGTTAGAATAAGAGGAACGTCGAATAACGTGATATCTGTTCGGATTCTCGTTTATGACAAAAACGGTTAACGGTCTATTCATCAGTATGCACTTCAAACATATACAAAGAGCAAAATAGTCAGATAACAGCTAACAAATTGTTAAAATAACATAATCAACCGTCGCACATCGGTGAAATAAAACTCAACAACAGAGATTAACAGTACACTAAATAGCGCTATGTTCGTCATTCAAACTACCATGATGTTAATCTTCCTACTCACTAAATAAAAACATAGTTTGAAAAGCAAACAACCCGGAATCACAATAGAATGTTTACCTGCAGTTACACTGGGTCTTTTTTCTTACTTAATACATAGTGAATTTCAAGAGTGACACAATTCGACTTGCCTTAAAAGTTAAAACATTTTTCCTCGTGATTCTTGAAAAAATATTAGGATTATATGCCGCTCCATCGTAATAAAAACAAAATAAATCAGGAACTCAATTTGGACAATAACATAAAACAAAAACTTTAAATTTATGCTCAAATGAACAGTTAGACAACAGTGAAGTAAGCAAAACAAGTTGCTGGTGTCAGTTCATACTGATGGTCAAAGCATTAGAATGTCAAAACCCATCTATAACGACGAGCGGATAAAATCATGTAAACAGAAAATTTATTAAAAAGAAGCGGATAAGTAAATATTTTACTTATATTTATTTTGTTAAAGTAAATGATATAAAATAATTAGACATGCAGATATATACCTACGCCTCTAATATAAATCGTATATAGAAATAATTTCTTATACATAATTGCTTCGATGTATTGACACAATTGATGATTATGTTTTCAGGTTTTCTGAATGTGATCATGTTCTTTAAACAGAGGAGCTAAATGGTATTAATGATGGGGAAAACGGCTTGAAATGTACATAAACTTGATCAATATGAGTCGCGTTCTGAGAAAACTGGGTATAATGCACGTGGGTAAAGTGACGTCCCAGATTAGCCCGTGCAGTCCGCACAGGCTAATCAGGGACGACACTTTCCGCTTTTATGACATTTTTCGTTTAAATGAAGTCTCTTCATAGCAAAAATCCAATTTAGGCGGAAAGTGTCGTCCCTGATTAGCCTGTGCGAACTGCACAGGCTAATCTGGGACGACACTTTACGCACATGCATTATTCCCAGTTTTCTCAGAACACGACTCATATGTTTTCTGTGTTCTTTAAACAGAGCAGCTGAATGTTATTTATGATAAGGCAAAACGGCTTGAAATGTTGTATAAGGTCAATTTGATCTAAATAGGTGCACTAATCCAGCAGTTATTTTTTCCGTGTGCATTTTGAATTAATTTTGTCACACAGTAACAGGTTTTTGTGCGTGTTTTGATAGAAAATGTTGGTTTACAATAATTGCAAGTAAATTTGAACTTCCGTTGCAGAAGGTTAATATTGCATAAATTGTGTTAAAATTGTATGCTAACTATGCGCTTCTGTTTCTTCGCACGTATGCAACAAAAAATAAACATAATACAAATCACATAAAAATAGTTTTAAACACACTTATACCATTAAGTTGCATATCAAATAATATATATTTCTGAATTAACCAACCGGTATTTAATTGAACGTTACACTATATCACTAATATCACTAGATAACAGAAAGACGCAGATAAGGGCATTTCAACTTTCATTCAGTCAAACTTTGTCACTCGGGTGCTGTGTTGGGATTCATTTGGAATAAAGTTTCAGAATTCCACTTAACTTTTCGGATTTCGGATTTTATAAAAGCATTAGCGTTTAAACACATTTTCAAAGCATTTTGTGTGGAGTGATTGCTAAAGGTTCAGTTAAATTATATTTCATTAAAGCTGTTGCTGAATGACAAAAAAAGCGAAGGTTAAGTGTGAAAACTGAACGTGGATATCTATAAATGACGGAATTTAAATCGAATGCAAAGGTTTGTGTGCATTATATTCCTAATTCTTCTTCTTCTCATCTCATCATCATCACATCGCATCATCATCAGCATCATCAGCATCAAGCCAGATCGAGCATCAGCTCGCAGCGGGAGCGCACAGCAGCAGCATCAGCAGCAGAAGCAGCAGCAGCCAGCAGCACAGCAGCAGCAGGCAGCAGAGCACAGCAGCAGCACAGCAGGCAGCACAAGCACAGCAAACAACAGCATCAGCAGCACAATCAGCAGCAGAGTGAGAAAGCACACCACCAGAGCATGCAAGCATGCACATATCATCATGCAGCAGCAATCATCATCACAGCATCATCAGTCATCATCATCATCAGCATCATTATCATCATCACATCATCATCATCATCATCATCATCATCATCATCATCATCATCATCATCATCATCATCACACATCATCATCATCATCATAATCATCATCATCATCATCATTATCATCATCATCATCATCATCATCATCATCATCATCATCATCATCATCATCATCATCATCATCATCATCATCATCATCATCATTATTATCATATACTCATGATAATCATGTCTTTTCTAAAACAATTAATGATAATTGTGCAAATGTCAATACAAATAAATAAATACATTTCTGATTATCAAAGGCTAGTCTTTCAATAAAAAGGTGAATGTATAGTTAATACGAAATGTAAATATATATCGCTTGCTAGGATTGGATAACTATTTTATCATACTTATACATCAATCTAAATTTTATGTAAAATCGCCATGTTTGATAATTCAATAACTACTGAAGTAAAATAACTCGAAAAATATGCCGTTAAAAAGTGGACACTCATCCGCAAAAAAGCATGAATAAAATAAGACATAGATATGCGTAGATATTAAAGTAACATTACTACTCAAAATCAACGAAAAGTTCGTACAATATTTCGTAAAATAAAGCTAAACAATTAAAAATGATTGTTCCTTATGGCAATTGCCGAAATTTCAACGCCAGATGTGGTCTGGTAAAATAGATGTTTGTAGATAAAAATGCTTGTTTTATTATTGTTTTGCATATTTAATTCCATTTTAAAGGGGCCTTTTCACAGATTTTGGCATTTTTTAACTTATTCATTAAATGCTTTATATCGATAAATGTAAACATTGGATCGTAAAAGCTCCAGTAAAAAATCAAGAATAAAATTAAAAAAAGGAAAAGAACATTGCCCGGACCAGGTTTCGAACCAGTGACCCCTGGAGTCCTGCCAGAGTCCTGAAGTAAAAACGCTTTAGCCTACTGAGCTATTCCGCCGAGTATATATACTTAAGGTATTTTATACCTTATAAAAGCAATCTTCGTAGTTTCACAAAATTTAACGACAAAAACAGAACTCTCCAAATTATTCAATCGTTTCGCGTTGCAACGCTTTATAATTTTTAGGTTTTAAAATCGTCAAAAGATGCATATAATGGCTATATTAGACCATGGTAAATGTTCAGTATTACTGTTTCCTCACAAATATCATAACTAAAACGAAAATTTGCGAATCTGAAACAACTTTTTTCAATTTTGTCAATTTACCAAAGCGTGAAAAGATCCCTTTAATGTCCTACAACGATATCTATTTATACGACACATGAACACTAACATGGTACCCTTTTAGTGTTCGTGTGTCGTATGCATAGATATATTCGCGGGAAATCAACGTCGAATTAATTGTGTCACAAATAAATAAAAACGAGCGTTTTGTATGTACACAAATCTATGTAATCATACCACATCTTGCGTTGAAATTGTGGCTATTGCTATAAGGAACACTTATTGTTTAGGTGTTAACTTTATTTTACGAAATACTGTACGACATTGTCGTTGTTTTTTAGCGTTATATAGGCTTCAACATGATCTGATGTATTGAAACGAGCTATTCATTTACTTCATCTGTGATCATGTTCGGGTGCTTCTGTTTGCATTGTTACGGTAAAGTTATATAATGACAATTTCACAGGAAGATCATCACGTTTCATGTTCAAGTAATATTTATCGTTTTCAAACCTGACATTTTCTCATAATCATTTATATTTATAATGCTGACTATGTTTTTTAATTTCACAATTCAAAAGACAAAATGAATGTCTACCAATAATAGCACAATTGTTGGATGAATTGGTACATGGTAAAACATAAAATATACTAAACCATCGTTTCAGTCAATTATCGCTCCTTACATGAACATGGAAACAGTACAAATAAATAAATTATGAAAACACAAGCTTTATTTTTGTCCAACAATAAAAAAAAGAAAATATAACTAAAACAAAGAATAATGATATTAAAAAGAATTAAGTAGACTTGGAAGACTAAATGTTTTAAATACTATTCGAAATACATTGATATCTTTTCAGGTTTGGAACTAAAAGAAAACTCAAAGGGGCAACACTATGGGCAAGGAAGTTCAAATAAAAAATAAAATGCATGCAATGCTTATAGCTGTATGTACCGTACTGGCTTATTTAACAGACGCTAGTACAACGAACAAAAGCATAGGAACGGTATCTGACATGATGACTGCTGCAAGCAGCACACCATCAATCAACACGTCTCCAACTGTGTCGAGTGCATCTCAAGACATCAGTACCATGATGACCACTGAAAGCAGAACACCATCAGTCAACACGACTCCAACATTGTCTAGTACATCTCCAGACATCAGTACCGTGATGACTACTGAAAGCAACACACCATCAATCAACAATTCTCCAACATTGTCTAATACATCTCCAAATATCAGTACCATGACGACCAGTGAAAGCAGCACACCATCAGTCAACACGTCTCCAACATTGTCTAGTAAATCTACAGACATCAGTACCATGATGACTACTGAAAGAAGCACACCATCAGTCAACACGTCTCCAACTGTGTCTAGTACATCTCCAGACATCAATACAATGATTACTTCTGAAAGCAGCACACGATCAGTCAACACGTCTCCAACTGTGTCTAGTACATCTCCACACATCAGTACCATTACGACCACTGAAAAAAGCACACCATCAGTCAACACGTCTCCAACTGTGTCTAGTATATCTCCGGACATAAGTACCATTACGACAAGTGAAAGCAGCACATCACCAGTCAACACGTCTTCAACATTGTCTAGAAAATCTCAAGATATCAGTACCATGATGACTACTACAAGAAGCACACCAGCAGTCTACACGTCTCCAACTGTGTCTATTACATATCAATACATCAATACCATGATGACTACTGAAAGCAGTACACCATCAGTCCACACGTCTCCAACATTGTCTAGTACATCTCCAGACATCGCTACCATGACGACCACTGAAAGCAGCAAACCATCAGTCAACACGACTCCAACATTATCTAGTACATCTCCAGACATCAATACCATGATGACTACTGAAAGCAGCACACCATCAGTCAACACATCTCCAACATTGTCTAGTACATCTCCAGACATCAGTATCACGATGACTACTGAAAGCAGCTCACCATCAGTCAACACGTCCCCAACTGTGTCTAGTACATCTCCGGACATCAGTACAATGATGACTTCTGAAAGCAGCACACCATCAGTCAGCACGTCTCCAACAGTGTCTAGTACAACTCCAGACATCAGTACCATGATGATTACTGAAATCAGCACACCATCAGTCAACACGTCTCCAACATTGTCTAGTACATCTCCATACATCAGTACCATGACGACTACTGAAAGCAGCACATCATCAGTCAACACGTCTCCAACATTATCTAGTACATCTCCAGACATCAATACCATGATGACTACTGAAAGAAGCACACCATCAGTCAACACGACTCAAACTGTGTCTAGTACTTCTCCAGACATCAGTACCATGCATACTACTGAAAGTAGCACATCATCAGTCAGCACGTCTCCAAATGTGTCTAGTACATATCCAGACATCAGTACCATGATGACTTCTGAAAGTAGCATACCATCAGTCAACACGTCTCCAACTGTGTCTACTACATCTCCAGACATCAGTACCATGATGACTTCTGAAAGCAGCTCTCCATCAGTAAACACGTCTCCAACTGTGTCTAGTACATCTCCAGACATCAGTATCACGATGACCTCTAAAAGTAACACACCTTCACTCAACACGTCTTCAACATTTTCTAATACATTTCCAGACATCAGTTCCATGATGACTTCTGAAAGTAGCACACCATCAGTCAACACGTCTCTATCATTTTCTAGTACACCTCCAGACATCAATACCATGATGACTACTGAAAGAAGCAAACCATCATTGAACAATTCTCCAACACTGTCTAGTACATCTCCAGACATCAGTGCCATGATGCCTATTGAAAGAAGCACACCATCAGTCAACATGTCTTCAATATTGTCAAGTACATCTTCAGACATCAGTACAATGAAGACTACTGAAAGCAGCTCATCAGTCAACAAGTCTCCAATATTGTCTAGTACATTTCCAGACATCAATACCATGATGACTACTGAAAGCAGCACACAATCAGTTAAAAATTCTCCAACATTGTCTAGTACAGCTCCAGACATCAGTACCATGATGACTTCTGAAAACAGCACACCACCAGTCAACACGTCTCCAACATTGCCTAGTGCATCTCCAGACATCAGTACCATGATGACTACTGAAAGCAGCACACTATCAGTCAACACATCTCCAATTGTGTCTAGTACATCTCCAGACATCAGTACCATGACGACCACTGAAAGCAGCACACCATCAGTCAACACGTCTCCAACATTGTCCAGTACATCTCAAGATATCAGTACCATGATGACTATTGAAAGCAGCTCACCATTAGTCAACACGTCTCCAACTGTGTCTAGTACATCTCCAGACATCAGTACCATGATTACTACTGAAAGCAGCACATCATCAGTCACCACGTCTCCAACTGTGTCTAGTACATCTCCATACATCAATAACATGATGACTGCTGAAAGCAGCACTCCATCAGTCAACACATCTCAAACTGTGTCTAGTACATCTCCGGATATCAGTACCATGATGACTTCTGAAAACAGCACACCATCAGTCAACACGTTTCCAACTGTGTCTAGTACATCTCCAGAAATTAGTACCATGATGACTACTGAAAGCAGCACTCCATCAGTCAACACGTCTCAAACAATGTCTAGTACATCTCCAGACATTAGTACCATGATGACTCCTGAAAACAGCACACCATCAGTCAACACGTCTCCAACATTGCCTAGTGCATCTCCAGACATTAGTACCATGATGACTACTGAAAGCAGCACACTATCAGTCAATACATCTCCAACTGTGTCTAGTACATCTCCAGACAACAGTACCATGACGACCACTGAAAGCAGCACACCATCAGTCAACACGTCTCCAACATTGTCCAGTACATCTCAAGTCATCAGTACCATTATGACTATGGAAAGCAGCTCATCATCAGTCAACACGTCTCCAACTGTGTCTAGTACATCACCATACATCAATACCATGATGACTGCTGAAAGCAGGACTCCATTAGTCAACACATCTCCAACATTGTCTAGTACATCTACATACATCAGTACCACGATGACTTCTGAAAGAAGCACACCATCAGTCAACACGTCTCCAACTGTGTCTAGTACATCTACATACATCAATACCATGATGACTACTGAAAGCAGCACACCATCAGTCAACACGTCTCCAATATTGTCTAGTAAATCTATAGACATCAGTACCATGATGACTACTGAAAGCAGCGCACCATCAGTCAACACGTCTCCAACTGGGTCTAGTACATCTCCAGACATCAGAACCATGATGACTACTGAAAGCAGCACAGCATCAGTCAAAACGTCGCCAACTGTGTCTAGTACATCTCCAGACATCAATACCATGATGACTACTGAAAGCAGCTCACCATCAGTCAACACGTCTCCAACTGTGTCTAGTACATCTCCAGACATCAGTACCATGATCATTACTGAAAGCAGCACACCGTCGGTCAACACGTCTCCAACAATGGCTGGTACATCTTCAGTCATCGGTACCATGATGACATCTGAAAGTAGCTCACCATCAGTCAACACGTCTCAAACATTGTCTAGTACATCTCTAGGCATCAGTACCATGATGACTACTGAAAGCAACACACTATCAGTCAACACGTCTCCAACATGTTCTAGTACATCCCCAGATATCAGTACCATGACGACCACTGAAAGCAGCACACCATCAGTCAACGCGACTGCAAAATTGTCTAGTACATCTCCAGACATCAGTACCATGATGACTACTGAAAGCAGCACTCCATCAGTCAACACATCTCCAACTGTGTCTAGTACATCTCCGGATATCAGTACCATGATGACTTCTGAAAACAGCACACCACCAATCAACACGACTCCAACAGTGTCTAGTACATCTCCAGAAATCAGTACCATGATGAATACTGAAAGCAGCACACCATCAGTCAACACGTCTCAAACAATGTCTTGTACATCTCCAGACATCAGTACCATGATGACTTCTGAAAACAGCACACCATCAGTCAACACGTCTCCAACATTGCCTAGTGCATCTACAGACATCAGTACCATGATGACTACTGAAAGTAGCACACTATCAGTCAATACATCTCCAACTGTGTCTAGTACATCTCCAGACATCAGTACCATGACGACCACTGAAAGCAGCACACCATCAGTCAACACGTCTCCAACATTGTCCAGTA
Organism: Dreissena polymorpha; assembly: GCF_020536995.1. Classification (NCBI taxonomy): domain Eukaryota; kingdom Metazoa; phylum Mollusca; class Bivalvia; order Myida; family Dreissenidae; genus Dreissena; species Dreissena polymorpha. The sequence continues at coordinate 133,529,888 of NC_068357.1, read as the reverse complement.
CATCTCTATACATCAATACCATGATGACTGCTGAAAGCAGCACTCTATCAGTCAACACATCTCCAACTGTGTCTAGTACATCTCCGGATATTAGTACCATGATGACTTCTAATAACAGCACACAACCAGTCAACACGTCTCCAACTGTGTCTAGTACATCTCCAGAAATCAGTACCATGATGACTACTGAAAGCAGCACTCCATCAGTCAACACGTCTCAAACAATGTCTAGTACATCTCCAGACATTAGTACCATGATGACTCCTGAAAACAGCACACCATCGGTCAACACGTCTACAACATTGCCTAGTGCATCTCCAGACATTAGTACCATGATGACTACTGAAAGCAGCACACTATCAGTCAATACATCTCCAACTGTGTCTAGTACATCTCCAGACATCAGTACCATGACGACCACTGAAAGCAGCACACCATCAGTCAACACGTCTCCAACATTGTCCAGTACATCTCAAGTCATCAGTACCATGATGACTATGGAAAGCAGCTCACCATCTGTCAACACGTCTCCAACTGTGTCTAGTACATTTCCAGACATCAGTACCATGATTACTACTGAAAGCAGCACATTATCAGTCATAACGTCTCCAACTGTGTCTAGTACATCACCATACATCAATACCATGATGACTGCTAAAAGCAGGACTCCATCAGTGAACACCTCTCCAACATGGTCTAGTACATCTCCATACATCAGTACCACGATGACTTCTGAAAGAAGCACACCATCAGTCAACACGTCTCCAACTGTGTCTAGTACATCTACATACATCAATACCATGATGACCACTGAAAGCAGCACACCATTAGTCAACAAGTCTCCAATATTGTCTAGTACATCTATAGACATCAGTACCATGATGACTACTGAAAGCAGCACACCATCAGTCAACACGTCTCCAATATTGTCTGGTACATCTCCAGACATCAGTACCATGATGACTACTGAAAGCAGCGCACCATCAGTCAACACGTCGCCAACTGGGTCTTGTACATCTCTAGACATCAGTACCGTGATTACTACTGAAAGCAGCACATCATCAGTCATCACGTCTCCAACTGTGTCTAGTACATCTCCATACATCAAAACCATGATGACTGCTGAAAGCAGCACTCCATCAGTCAACACATCTCCAACTGTGTCTAGTACATCTCCGGATATCAGTACCATGATGACTTCTGAAAACAGCACACCACCAGTCAACACGTTTCCAACTGTGTCTAGTACATCTCCAGAAATCAGTACCATGATGACTACTGAAAGCAGCACTCCATCAGTCAACACGTCTCAAACAATGTCTAGTATATCTCCAGACATTAGTACCATGATGACTCCTGAAAACAGCACACCATCAGTCAACACGTCTCCAACATTGCCTAGTGCATCTCCAGACATTAGTACCATGATGACTACTGAAAGCAGCACACTATCAGTCAATACATCTCCAACTGTGTCTAGTACATCTCCAGACATCAATACCATGACGACCACTGAAAGCAGCACACCATCAGTCAACACGTCTCCAACATTGACCAGTACATCTCAAGTCATCAGTACCATGATGACTATGGAAAGCAGCTCATCATCAGTCAACACGTCTCCAACTGTGTCTAGTACATCTCCAGACATCAGTACTATGATTACTACTGAAAGCAGCACATTATCTGTCATCACGTCTCCAACTGTGTCTAGTACATCACCATACATCAATACCATGATGACTGCTGAAAGCATGACTCCATCAGTCAACACATCTCCAACATTGTCTAGTACATCTCCATACATCAGTACCATGATGACTTCTGAAAGAAGCACACCATCAGTCAACACGTCTCCAACTGTGTCTAGTACATCTACATACACCAATACCATGATGACCACTGAAAGCAGCACACCATCAGTCAACACGACTCAAATATTGTCTAGTAAATCTATACACATCAGTACCATGATGACTACTGAAAGCAGCACACCATCAGTCAACACGTCTCCAATATTGTCTAGTACATCTCCAGACATCAGTACCATGATGACTACTGAAAGCAGCGCACCATCAGTCAACACGTCTCCAACTGGGTCTAGTACATCTCCAGACATCAGTACCATGATGACTACTGAAAGCAGCACAACATCAGTCAACACGTCGCCAACTGTGTCTAGTACATCTCCAGACATCAATACCATGATGACTACTGAAAGCATCTCACCATCAGTCAACACGTCTCCAACTGTGTCTAGTACATCTCCAGACATCAGTACCATGATCATTACTGAAAGCAGCACACCATCGGTCAACACGTCTCCAACAATGGCTGGTACATCTCCAGACTTCGGTACCATTATGACTTCTGAAAGTAGCTCACCATCAGTCAACACGTCTCAAACATTGTCTAGTACATCTCTAGGCATCAGTACCATGATGACTACTGAAAGCAACACACTATCAGTCAACACGTCTTCAACATTTTCTAGTACATCCCCAGATATCAGTACCATGACGACCACTGAAAGCAGCACACCATCAGTCAACGCGACTGCAAAATTGTCTAGTACATCTCCAGACATCAGTACCATGATGACTACTGAAAGCAGCATTCCATCAGTCAACACATCTCCAACTGTGTCTAGTACATCTCCGGATATCAGTACCATGATGACTTCTGAAAACAGCACACCACCAGTCAACACGTCTCCAACTGTGTCTAGTACATCTCCAGAAATCAGTACCATGATGACTACTGAAAGCAGCACACCATCAGTCAACACGTCTCAAACAATGTCTAGTACATCTCCAGACATCAGTACCATGATGACTTCTGAAAACAGCACACCATCAGTCAACACGTCTCCAACATTGCCTAGTGCATCTCCAGACATCAGTACCATGATGACTACTGAAAGCAGCACACTATCAGTCAATACATCTCCAACTGTGTCTAGTACATCTCCAGACATCAGTACCATGACGACCACTGAAAGCAGCACACCATCAGTCAACACGTCTCCAACATTGTCCAGTACATCTCTATACATCAATACCATGATGACTGCTGAAAGCAGCACTCCATCAATCAACACATCTCCAACTGTGTCTAGTACATCTCCGGATATTAGTACCATGATGACTTTTGAAAACAGCACACCACCAGTCAACACGTCTCCAACTGTGTCTAGTACATCTCCAGAAATCAGTACCATTTTGACTACTGAAAGCAGCACTCCATCAGTCAACACGTCTCAAACAATGTCTAGTACATCTCCAGACATAAGTACCATGATGACTCCTGAAAACAGCACACCATCAGTCAACACGTCTCCAACATTGCCTAGTGCATCTCCAGACATTAGTACCATGATGACTACTGAAAGCAGCACACTATCAGTCAATACAACTCTAACTGTGTCTAGTACATCTCCAGACATCAGTACCATGACGACCACTGAAAGCAGCACACCATCAGTCAACACGTCTCCAACATTGTCCAGTACATCTCAAGTCATCAGTACCATGATGACTATGGAAAGCAGCTCACCATCAGTCAACACGTCTCCAACTGTGTCTAGTACATCTCCAGACATCAGTACCATGATTACTACTGAAAGCAGCACATTATCAGTCATCACGTCTCCAACTGTGTCTAGTACATCACCATACATCAATACCATGATGACTGCTAAAAGCAGGACTCCATCAGTGAACACCTCTCCAACATGGTCTAGTACATCTTCATACATCAGTACCACGATGACTTCTGAAAGAAGCACACCATCAGTCAACACGTCTCCAACTGTGTCTAGTACATCTACATACATCAATACCATGATGACCACTGAAAGCAGCACACCATTAGTCAACAAGTCTCCAATATTGTCTAGTACATCTATAGACATCAGTACCATGATGACTACTGAAAGCAGCACACCATCAGTCAACACGTCTCCAATATTGTCTGGTACATCTCCAGACATCAGTACCATGATGACAACTGAAAGCAGCGCACCATCAGTCAACACTTCTCCAACTGGGTCTAGTACATCTCCAGACATCAGTACCATGATGACTACTGAAAGCAGCACAACATCAGTAAACACGTCTCCAACATTTTCTAGTTCATCCCCAGATATCAGTATCATAACGACCACTGAAAGCAGCACACCATCAGTCAACGCGACTGCAAAATTGTCTAGTACATCTCCAGACATCAGTACCATGATGACTACTGAAAGCAGCACTCCATCAGTGAACACATCTCCAACTGTGTCTAGTACATCTCCGGATATCAGTACCATGATGGCTTCTGAAAACAGCACACCACCAGTCAACACGTCTCCAACTGTGTCAAGTACATCTCCAAAAATCAGTACCATGATGACTACTGAAAGCAGCACACCATTTGTCAACACGTCTCAAACAATGTATAGTACATCTCCAGACATCAGTACCATGATGACTTCTGAAAACAGCACACCATCAGTCAACACGTCTCCAACATTGCCTAGTGCATCTCCAGACATCGTTACCATGATGACTACTGAAAGCAGCTCACTATCAGTCAATACATCTCCAACTGTGTCTAGTACATCTCCAGACATCAGTACCATGACGACCACAGAAAGCAGCACACCATCAGTCAACACGTCTCCAACATTGTCCAGTATATCTCCATACATCAAAACCATGATGACTGCTGAAAGCAGCACTCCATCAGTCAACACATCTCCAACTGTGTCTAGTACATCTCCGGATATCAGTACCATGATGACTTCTGAAAACAGCACACCACCAGTCAACACGTCTCCAACTGTGTCTAGTACATCTCCAGAAATCAGTACCATGATGACTACTGAAAGCAGCACTCCATCAGTCAACACGTCTCAAACAATGTCTAGTACATCTCCAGACATTAGTACCATGATGACTCCTGAAAACAGCACACCATTAGTCAACACGTCTCCAACAATGCCTAGTGCATCTCCAGACATTAGTACCATGATGACTACTGAAAGCAGCACACTATCAGTCAATACATCTCCGACTGTGTCTAGTACATATCCAGACATCAGTACCATGACGACCACTGAAAGCTGCACACCATCAGTCAACACGTCTCAAACATTGTCCAGTACATCTCAAGTCATCAGTACCATGATGACTATGGAAAGCAGCTCACCATCAGTCAACACGTCTCCAACTGTGTCTAGTACATCTCCAGACATCAGTACCATGATTACTACTGAAAGCAGCACATTATCAGTCATCACGTCTCCAACTGTGTCTAGTTCATCACCATACATCAATACCATGAGGACTGCTAAAAGCAGGACTCCATCAGTCAACACATCTCCAACATTGTCTAGTACATCTCCATACATCAGTGCCAAGATAACTTCTGAAAGAAGCACACCATCAGTCAACACGTCTCCAACTGTGTCTAGTACATCTACATACATCAATACCATGATGACCACTGAAAGCAGCACACCATCAGTCAACACGTCTCCAATATTGTCTAGTAAATCTATAGACATCAGTACCATGATGACTACTGAAAGCAGCACACCATCAGTCAACACGTCTCCAGTATTGTCAAGTACATCTCCAGACATCAGTACCATGATGACTACTGAAAGCAGCGCACCATCAGTCAACACGTTTCCAACTGGGTCTAGTACACCTCCAGACATCAGTACCATGATGACTACTGAAAGCAGCACAACATCAGTCAACACGTCGCCAACTGTGTCTAGTACATCTCCAGACATCAATACCATGATGACTACTGAAAGCAGCTCACCATCAGTCAACACGTCTCCAACTGTGTCTAGTACATCTCCAGACATCAGTACCATGATCACTACTGAAAGCAGCACACCATCGGTCAACACGTCTCCAACAATGGCTGGTACATCTCCAGACATCGGTACCATGATGACTTCTGAAAGTAGCTCACCATCAGTCAACACGTCTCAAACATTGTCTAGTTCATCTCCAGGCATCAGTACCATGATGACTACTGAAAGCAACACACTATCAGTCAACACGTCCCCAACATTTTCTAGTACATCCCCAGATATCAGTACCATGACGACCACTGAAAGCAGCACACCATCAGTCAACGCGACTGCAAAATTGTTTAGTACATCTCCAGACATCAGTACCATGATGACTACTGAAAGCAGCACTCCATCAGTCAACACATCTCCAACTGTGTCTAGTACATCTCCGGATATCAGTACCATGTTGACTTCTGAAAACAGCACACCACCAGTCAACACGTCTCCAACTGTGTCTAGTACATCTCATAAAATCAGTACCATGATGACTACAGAAAGCAGCACACCATCAGTCAACACGTCTCAAACAATGTCTAGTACATCTCCAGACATCAGTACCATGATGACTTCTGAAAACAGCACACCATCAGTCAACACGTCTCCAACATTGCCTAGTGCATCTCCAGACATCAGTACCATGATGACTACTGAAAGCAGCACACTATCAGTCCATACATCTCCAACTGTGTCTAGTACATTTCCAGAAATCAGTACCATGACGACCACTGAAAGCAGCACACCATCAGTCAACACGTCTCCAACATTGTCCAGTACATCTCAAGTCATCAGTACCATGATGGCTATTGAAAGCAGCTCACCATCAGTCAGCACGTCTCCAACTGTGTCTAGTACATCTCCAGACATCAGTACTATGATTACTACTGAAAGCAGCACATCATCAGTCATCACGTCTCCAACTGTGTCTAGTACATCACCATACATCAATACCATGTTGACTGCTGAAAGCAGCACTCCATCAGTCAACACATCTCCAACATTGTCTAGTACATCTCCATACATCAGTACCACGATGACTTCTGAAAGAAGCACACCATCAGTCAACACGTCTCCAATATTGTCTAGTACATCAACAGACATCAATACCATGATGACCACTAAAAGCAGCACACAATCAGTCAACACGTCTCCAATATTGTCTAGTACATCTCCAGACATCAGTACCATGATGACTACTGAAAGCAGCGCACCATCAGTCAACACGTCTCCTACTGGGTCTAGTACATCTCCAGACATCAGTACCATGATGACTACTGAAAGCAGCACAACATCAGTCAACACGTCGCAAACTGTGTCTACTACATCTCCAGACATCAATACCATGACAACCACTGAAAACAGCACACCATCAGTTAACACATCTCCAACTGTGTCTAGTGTATCTCCAGACATCAGTACCATGACGACCAACGAAAACAGCACACCATCAGTTAACACGTCTCCAACTGTGTCTAGTACATCTCCAGACATCAGTACCATGATGACTACTGAAAGCAGCACACCATCAGTCAACACGTTACCAATTTTGTCTAGTATATATCGAGACATCAGTACCATGATGACTACTGAAAACAGCTCACCATCAGTCAACATATCTCCAACTGTGCCTAGTACATCTCCAGATATCAGTACCATGACGACCACTGAAAGCAGCACATCATCAGTCAACACGTCACCAACATTGTCTAGTACATCTCCAGACATCAGTACCATGATGACTACTGAAAGCAGCACACCATCAGTCAACACATCTCCAAATGTGTCTAGTACATCTCCAGACATCAGTACCATGACGACCACTGAAAGCAGCACACAATCAGTCAACTCGTCTCCGACATGGTTTAGTACATCCCGTGACATCAGTACCATAATGACTATTGAAAGCAGCTCACCATCAGTCAACAAGTATACAACTGTGTCTAGTACATCTCAAGACATCATTACCATGATAACTACTGAAAGCAGCACTCCATCAGTCAACACATCTACAACATTGTCTAGTACATCTCCAGACATCAGTACTATGATGACTACTGAAAGCAGCACACCATCAATCAATACGTCTCCAAAATTGACTAGTACATCTCCAGACATCAGTACCATGACGACCACTGAAAACAGCACACCATCATTCAACATGTCTCCAACATTGTCTAGTACATCTCCAGACATCATTACCATGATGACTACTGAAAGCAGCACACCATCAGTCAACACGTCTCCAACTGGGTCTAGTACATCTCCAGACATCAGTACCATGATGACTACTGAATACAGATCACCATCTGCCAACATGTCTCCAACTGTTTCTAGTACATCTCCACACATCAGTACCATGATTACTACTGAAAGCAGCACACCATCAGTCAACACGTCTCAAACATTGTCTAGTACATCTCCAGGCATCAGTACCATGATGACTACTGAAAGCAACAAACTATCAGTCAACACGTCTCCAACATTTTCTAGTACATCTCCAGATATCAGTACCATGACGACCACTGAAAGCAGTACACCATCAGTCAACGCGACTGTAAAATTGTCTAGTACATCTCCAGACATCAGAACCATGATGACTACTGAAAGCAGCACACCATCAGTCAACACGTCTCCAACTGTGTCCAGTATATCTTCAGACATCAGTACCATGATGTCTACTGAAAGCAGCACACCATCAGTCAACATGTCTCCAACTGTGTCTAGTACATCTCCGGATATAAGTACCATGATGACTTCTGAAAACAGCACACCACCAGTCAACACGTCTCCAACTGTGTCTAGTACATCTCCAGAAATCAGTACCATGATGACTACAGAAAGCAGCACACCATTTGTCAACACGTCTCCAACTGTGTCTAGTACATCTCCAGACATCAGTACCATGATGACTTCTGAAAACAGCACACCACCAGTCAACACGTCTCCATCATTGCCTAGTACATCTCCAGACATCAGTACCATGATGACTACTGAAAGCAGCACACTATCAGTCAACACATCTCCAACTGTGTCTAGTACATCTCCAGACATCAGTACCATGACGACCACTGAAAGCAGCACACCATCAGTCAACACGTCTCCAACATTGTCCAGTACATCTCAAGATATCAGTACCATGATGACTATTGAAAGCAGCTCACCATTAGTCAACACGTCTCCAACTGTGTCTAGTACATCTCCAGACATCATTACCATGATTACTACTGAAAGCAGCACATCATCAGTCATCACGTCTCCAACTGTGTCTAGTACATCTCCATACATCAATACCATGATGACTGCTGAAAGCAGCACTCAATCAGTCAACACATCTCCAACTGTGTCTAGTACATCTCCGGATATCAGTACCATGATGACTTCTGAAAACAGCACACCACCAGTCAACACGTCTCCAACTGTGTCTAGTACATCTCCAGAAATCAGCACCATGATGACTGCTGAAAGCAGCACTCCATCAGTCAACACGTCTCAAGCAATGTCTAGTACATCTCCAGACATTAGTACCATGATGACTTCTGAAAACAGCACACCATCAGTCAACACGTCTCCAACATTGCCTAGTGCATCTCCAGACATCAGTACCACGATGACTACTGAAAGCAGCACACTATCAATCAATACATCTCCAACTGTGTCTAGTACATCACCAGACATCAGTACCATGACGACCACTGAAAGCAGCACACCATCAGTCAACACGTCTCAAACATTGTCCAGTACATCTCAGGTCAGCAGTACCTTGATGACTATTGAAAGCAGCTCACCATCAGTCAACACGTCTCCAACTGTGTCTAGTACATCTCCAGACATCAGTACTATGATTACTACTGAAAGCAGCACATCATCAGTCACCACGTCTCCAACTGTGTCTAGTACATCCCGTGACATCAATACCATGATGACTGCTGAAAGCAGGACTCCATCAGTCAACACATCTCCAACATTGTCTAGTACATCTCCATACATCAGAACCACGATGACTTCTGAAAGAAGCACACTATCAGTCAACACGTCTCCAACTGTGTCTAGTACATCTACATACATCAATACCATGATGACCACTGAAAGCAGCACACCATCAGTCAACACGTCTACGATATTGTCTAGTACATCTATAGACATCAGTACTATGATGACTACTGAAAGCAGCACACCATCAGTCAACACGTCTCCAATATTGTCTAGTACATCTCCAGACATCAGTACCATGATGACTACTGAAAGAAGCGCACCATCAGTCAACACGTCTCCAACTGGGTCTAGTACATCTCCAGACATCAGTACCATGATGACTACTGAAAGCAGCACAACATCAGTCAACACGTCGCCAACTGTGTCTAGTACATCTCCAGACATCAGTACCATGATCACTACTGAAAGCAGCACACCATCGGTCAACACGTCTCCAACAATGGCTGGTACGTCTCCAGACATCGGTACCATGATGTCTTCTGAAAGTAGCTCACCATCAGTCAACACGTCTCCTACTGTGTCTGGTACATCTTTAGGCATCAGTACCATGATGACTTCAGCAAGTAGTACACACGCGAGCAGCAATCCATCGATCAACCTGTCTCTTACTTCGACTAGTCCTTTTATGTATATCGGTAACACGACGACCCCGTTAGTCAGCGCGCCATCAGTCATTACATTTCAAACTCCGTCGATGACCTCTTACGTCACCGACGAACAAACTACAATTGAAAATACGAATCCTCCTTTTACTCAATATCCGGTGTTGCGTCCGGATTTAGGTATGTTCTATTCATGGCAATGGTAAAAGTTTTATAATATTCTTTAGGTTTTTGTCTCAATTACATCTTTCTTTTATTTGTTTGTGATTTATTATGCATAAATATATAAGTGTTTTCGGTATCTAAATGACGATTCGTGCATTATTCACTGTAATTTTGAATACTTGAAATTACATTAAAAATCTGCTGAATTGTTTGTGTACGTTGCATATAGTAAATAATCATGTAATCTTACAACTAATAACATGCTGTTCTTCACCCAGAAGTTAGTATTGTGGCTTTTGAACTGATATATTCCATTGAAACATTTGACTGTTTTCTATTTGTAGGATTTGCAGTATATGTGGTGGAATTTGTTCTTGTAATAAACGCAAAATATGACCCTTTAATTGAAAAGGATGAGAGTTTCTTGGAGGATCTTCGCACCAAGGTTACTTTATGTTAATGTTGCCATATGGTTTTGTTTCTATTATCAACTCTAATCCGTTCACTGCGATACTTGTCGTATATCTTATTCATAATAGATGTTACGGTGCGCAACTTGTTATGTATTAATTGGTTTCATATTGGAATTTAATAGCCATCGTGCCTTAGGTCAATGCCGATGTTTTAATACTATATTTATTGTTATTTACATTTCAGTTGAACACGAACATGTTCAATAACACACCAGGTTACAGCTTTACACTCAGCTTTAGGTACGTCTGATTCTTTACGGTTATGATTTTGATATTTATTAAATTATATTGCACGTATACACATTAGGTTTGAATATGCATAACCAAATTAAATTTAGAGCTGATCATTTAAGATTGTAAATTGCATTCTATCATTAAAAACTGTGAAGTATGTTAAATGATTACAGACCAAAAGGTGTTTACATAATGTATGGGCCAGTGCTCAGTACCATACTATAAGCATTGTATACAACACGTTTCGTTTATTGGTAACGTGTACTCGTAATATTTTCATTTTCTTGACATTATTATTTATTTTATCATGTTTATTGATAAATAGGTTTCATTTTTTTCATTATTTAATGATAAATATAACCACACAGAAACGTATGTCACTTAGTCCCAGATGGTTTCAAAGCATTTTATATGGCATACGTTGTGATATTGCATGATTGAAACATCTGACGTATATCTTATTGAAAAATTTTAGCAGCAAAGACAGGTAAATGTGTATAAGTATTTTCGTATATAGTTTACTAACAATTGTGAGTAGTAATTAATTATGCGTAATAACGCTAATTTTGTTTGCGATAAGGTAATGAGACAATTAGTTCCTTTCAGAAATAAAGAGATGTGCGAAGCTAATATGGTTTAAATTCACACACACGTACAAACGCAGTCACAAACGCACATACCTGTTTTGTTTATTGTCTAAACTGAGTGGATATTATAAGTTGACTTTTAGTTGCATCGTTTGTGTACTAAAACGGATGCATTAAAACGTTGAAAAAAAAACATACTAACTGAATATATGTTACTGTTTAAAAAACAACAACATTTTTTCATCAATATATTTTTGTACTTGCCAGTTTGTCCTTAATTACGCTAGTTAGACTATGTTTGTGTTTTGCTAATGTATGTTCATTTATTTACAAAAGCGTTTTGGCAGAAATCAGCAATAGTAGTATAAACACAATGTGTAACAAATTGACTAAACTAACCTGAGCTTAACTCTTTGATTGATCGTTGTACCATTTGTGTTCTAATTACACATACCATTTAAAACTAGTTCTCCTTGGATGCTTTGAGCTTTTATATGTTACATACGAACAACTCGAAGTTATTCCTGATAAACCTAAGTCTATGGAAAAAAGTCGCAAGTTTGTCTATAAAATCGAATACAATGAACCTAATACATCGTCATAAAAACAAATACATGTTACCATCGACATTAACGTGCGTGTTTTTTGTGTGTTGATACATACTAAAAACTATAAGTTAATAAAAATCCGAATCAAATCGAAAGTCGAAGTTTTGAATTGACGAATAAATCAATCTTATGGAGGTTCCGGAGAAAGTTTATGTAGCATGACTGGTAAATTAAACACGAGATCTAACTTGCCAAGGATTTCGGAGATAGTCGACGTATAAATTAGCATATTTTCAAATTTGGAATACTCTCTATTTTTCATTTCAAACACGTACACATTTTCGTGAACCGTTGACGTGTTTGAACCTTGGGTTAATATCATTACTCTGCGAGCACACAACATCAAATAAGTTGTTTTAGTTTGCGCTCATTGGATATATTTATGATCTGTTGTGTTTATAAATGCCAGAAATAAGTTATGTCGCTCGTTGTACCTATTTAAGTGGATTCCAGGCGGAATAGTTAACATTAAACATGCAGTTAACAGTTGCAATTCCCATACCAGCGACCCGGAGGGTCAATATCTGGGAGTTGGATTATTTCAACGACATTTAAATGTTTCACAATTCATACTACCATAAGATATTTTACGAGCTACATAACAAATTATGTCTTGAAGATATTTCTTAACATGTAATTGGGACCTAAACTTCATTTGTTACAACTGCGTTTGTGCATTTGTAATGTTTTGGCATTTATGTTTACAATAGTGTTATTTTAGAAATCCGCTACCATAGAAATAAAACTTATGATCGTCAAAATGAACATGTATAGTAAACATAGCATCATTTTTTTAAACAATTGTGTAAAAGAGCTTATTGTTGATTTATTGCCCTCGTAAAACAACAATAGATATAATGAACAAATATAAAATACTCATGTATAATCTAAAATATTAATATTTATTTATTAGTTGTGTTTACAGTGCATATGGTAGATAAGATATGAAATAGTGTACTTATATGTTTTAAAAGCAATATCGCGTTATGATTGTGTGGAGATCATAATACGACATTACACATTTTTAAGATGCTTGTGTTATCACTTGTCTTTTGACGCTCGCATTGTGTTGTGAAAATATTATATTTGCTTACTTAAGTGATGCCTTCGGAACATGGTTACTGTCACCGCAAATTCGTGCATTATTTTGGAATTTCGAATCTAATAGATAAAGAAAATGCGATACGCCGTCTGACATGTAAATTAACGCGCTTAAGCGGTCTACATCATGCATACTTTTTGTTGACATGTCGTTGAATCAATTAATGCACGTCTATTAGATATACACCTACATTATTATAATGTTCTTTATAGTATATGCGTTTCCAATATAAATAAATATACATATGTACACCAGAACGCAACTCAAATCGAAGAATACACAATAACACGGTATTGATCGCGTTATGATTCAAAGATGATATTCCTTTTGGGAAAAAGTGTTAATATTTTGCGCCTAATATTTGTAATCTAATATTTGTTAGATGTTCAGTAATTTTTGTGCCAAATTAATAAAACAATATATATACATATTCATCATACTTTCTAAGCATGATTATGTTTATAGATGTTAATAGTATGGGTGATGTTTTAGTGAAGGAAGCATAAAATGCCACATTGAGGCGAGATTTAATCAAAGTGCAGTGATGATTGCAAATAAAAACATCACGACGGTTCTTCAACAAATTGACGATAACGTACGGTCGATTCGAAACATCTCAACAACACGTGGGGAAGTGAAAACACTGGATCTGCAACAAAATGTTAAAGATATAAGAGGTTGTTCACAACTACATATTTTGTCTTTAACGTTAACCTACTTGGTAGTTTGTGCGTTCGTGTGCTCAAATCATGCGTTGAACAAAATATTCAGCATATTATTAAACTTATTTAATTGCTGTTCACACTTTATGTTTTCTATACGCTTTACGGTTAACACAGTTAAAAAAATATTTTTGGCTATTTAAAGGGGCCTTTTCACATATTTTGGCATGTATTGAAGTGTGTCATTAAATGCATTGTATTGATAAATGTTAACATTAGATCTAAAAGCTCCAGTAAAAAATCAAGAATACAATTTAAAAGAGAAAAAATGTCACCCTCGAGAGGGCTCGAACCACTGACCCCTGGTGTCCTGGAGTAAAAATCTACCACATAGACCACTCGATCAACCAATCTCAAACCATGAGGATGTATTTAATACTTTATATAAGCAGTCCTTATAGCTTCAAAAAATATAACGACAACAACAGAACTCTCTTTCTTATTCAATCGTTTCGCGTTGCAACGCTTTATAATTTTCAGGTTTTTAAATCGTCAAAAGATGCACATAATGGCTATTTTAGAGAATTGTAAATGTTGAGTATTACTGTTTCCTCACAAATATCATGTCTAAAACGAAAATTTGTGAAACTTGAACATTTTTTTAATTAAGTCAATTTACCAAAACGTAAAAAGGCCCCTTTAACTAACAATTAAACATATATTAGTAAGGTCAATAATTGAATAAAACTGTGACCATGTGTAAATGAATATTAGGAAAAGCTATGAAACATTCTTTAAACAACAAACAAGCTACGCATTTTAATAGTGCATAGTTATATAATTATGAGTGATCTCACTTTCAGCGAGAGTAATGGCCCTCAAAGACCAATGCAGCCTTATCACAGGCGCATGCCGGCCAGACTATGAATTAACATGCCTTAACGGTGACGTGTCACGGGGCTCTTGTGTGCACAAATGCGTCACAACTCAGTCAATTGACTATTGTGGCAACCATGGGACCTGCTTCTATGACTTTGGAAACGACGTACTGGCTTGCAAGTAAGAATTTTATAAAAAAAATATTTATGCCATTAATGTAGTCATGTACACTTTGGTTATGAGTAAGAAGTATGTTTTCTATTACAGTGTAATCAAAAGATAAATTCGAGTTCATACTCTTGACAGCGTTTGAACAATAAGACAGAACACTTTTGAAATATATGTTCTTTAAAATATTGTGAGCATAAGACAATTAGAATATTTAGGATTTGTGTTGCTTTCAGTGAATTATACAGTTATGACTAAGAAGTGTGTTATCAATTACAGTGTAATCAAAAGATAAATTAGAGTTCCTACTCTTGATAGCGTTTAAACAATAAAACAGAACACTTTTGAAATATGTGTTCTTTATATTGTCAGCATAAGACAATTAGAATAGTTAGGATTTGTGTTGCTTTCAGTGAATTATAAAGTACGTGTTCTTATTATTGTGAGACAAATGTCATCGTGTGTAACTTTGTTTCTAATTTATATTTTTGTTGACGTTTGTGATGTCCAAATGATTGTAAACATTATATTAATTATAAAGAACATACACAAACTATGTAATCATGTATACAATTTATATTTCTGTAAATTCATATGGCATGGGAGTTTCGCTGCCGATGATAGACGTTTGTTGCTCATAGAAAAATACTGATGTAATGCTATATT
Source organism: Dreissena polymorpha (assembly GCF_020536995.1). Taxonomy (NCBI): domain Eukaryota; kingdom Metazoa; phylum Mollusca; class Bivalvia; order Myida; family Dreissenidae; genus Dreissena; species Dreissena polymorpha. Next base: position 133,513,895 of record NC_068357.1, on the reverse strand, counting down.
TCTAAACATACTTTCCTATGTGTATTAGACCAAAATCAGGCATTTAGTCTGTATTGTTACTTTGGTAAATAATACCTTCTCTGGTTAAAACCGATCATGGTTTCGATATTTACGTTCATAAAATAAAATAAAAAGAAAATGTAGTATATGCTCTGTTTTACTATTGTTGAAAAAAGGTGCGATCAGACATCATACCACGTGTATCACGGGTCACGCTGCGACGAGATGACAGCAACCCAGAAGTATGTGCTCACCATGTCATTGGGGATAGGCGGTGGCGTGGTGTTCGTCCTGCTGATCATCATCATATGTGTGTGCATCCGCAATTATAGAAACAAGAATAAACACAACATCAGGTAGTTTTTTAACATCTTAATATATTCGAGAGTCAATCACCACAACCATATACATCGTTGCCCACATATGCTTTAAAGGGGCCTTTTCGCAGATTTTGGCTTGTTTTGAAGTTTGTCATTAAATGCTTTATATTGATATATGTAAACATTAAATTTTAAAAGCTCCTGCAAAAAAAATAAAAATAAAATAAAAACGAAAAAAGTAACCCGCAGCAGGGCTCGAACCAATGACCCCCGGAATCCTGAAGTAAAAACGCATAAGCCAACTGACCTATCCTGCCAAGCATACATAAGATGGGAATTTTATACGTTATATAAGCAATTTTCGTAGTTTCACAAATTTAAACGATAACAACAGAACTCTCCAAATTATTCAATCGTTTCGCGTTGCAACGCTTGATAATTTTTAGGTTTTTAAATCGTCAAAAGATGCATATAATGGCTATATTAGTCCATGACAAATGTTCAGTAATACTGTTTCCTCACAAATATCATAACTAAACCGAAAATTTGCGAATCTGAAACAACTTTTTTCAATTCTGTCAATTTACCAAACCGTGAAAAGATCCCTTTAATTGGCATATTGTCCTTTAGATCATATAACAATATGTAACTTACTTAAATATGAAATGAAACAAACTAGATATAAAAGATGAAAATCGTCTTCCACAACCTAAATCTCTCAATTTCTCTTCAGTGATTATGGTGTATCTAGATGGGATGAGCCACCGACAGGCCGTATAGCGACACTAAAGGATCTCAGTTTCCGATCCCATCCCGGCAAAACAGGGTCGACATACGGGCGTTACCACCGTACACCGGGTCATGTCAACATGGTAACGCATCACAAGTTTAATACAGAATTAAGAAACGTTGTTGTATTAAAATTACAGATTATTTATTGACGATCAAAAACTATTTATTGATGATTACTCGCTTGAATAAGTTAAGTTTTGGGATCCCTACAACACAATGAAATAACTAATTTGAATTGACTAGTAAAACTTATATTTTAATTAATGTATTAGTTAGCTGAAAACAAACATTTAAAATTTTAAAACCAATAAAGCTGTGCAATATTTTTCCCAATTTTGATAATCTGTTAGAACATACCTTACGTCATAATACGTGTTTCTGCATAGGCATTTGAGCCTGTATTTAGCGGAAGTGGGCGTTTGCGCCAAGGAATGTACCTCCCCTCACCGGACGAAGATGACTTCTACAACACGCCGTCATTTATGCGCATAGATCCCGCAGCTGATGTAAGATGTTGCAAGTTGTAGTAGTAGTAGTAGTAGTAGAAGTAGTAGTAGTAGTAGTAGTAGTAGTAGTAGTAGTAGTAGTAGTAGTAGTAGTAGTAGTAGTAGTAGTAGTAGTAGTAGTAGTAGTAGTAGTAGTAGTAGTAGTAGTAGTAGTAGTAGTAGTAGTAGTAGTAGTAGTAGTAGTAGAAGTAGTAGTAGTAGTAGTAGTGGTAGTAGTAGTGGTAGTAGTAGTGGTGGTAGTAGTAGTGGTAGTAGTAGTGGTAGTAGTAGTGGTGGTAGTAGTAGTGGTGGTGGTAGTAGTAGTAATAGTAGTAGTAGTAGTAGTAGTAGTAGTAGTAGTAGTAGTAGTAGTAGTAGTAGTAGTAGTAGTAGTAGTAGTAGTAGTAGTAGTAGTAGAAGTAGTAGTAGTAGTAGTAGTAGTAGTAGTAGTAGAAGTAGTAGTAGTAGTAGTAGTAGTAGTAGAAGTAGTAGTAGTTTTTGTTGTTGTTGTTTAAGTAGTAGTTACGGTAGCAGTAGCGATAGACGCAACAGTCGATATTATGGCTCTGGCGTTGGCTGTCGTTGTTTTGATGTAGTTCATATAAACACTTTACGACATCCGATAACAATATTGCTCCTAGCATGTGTTCCTAGTGATGACATATCATGCCAAATCTACTATGAGAGCAGTAAAACGAAGATACAACGTGTGTTTTATAATACTTCACATTAGGGCGGAACCACTTCAATCGAATACCCACAACAACATTTATTTGATGGGACAGAAAGCCTGGTAGCGTTATAGCGGTACGACTGCGTTCTTGGCAGCGTGTTTGCTAGTTGTGTACGAATTGATTTTCCAATTGTATATTTTTGATATTTTTAGTTTAAGTGTGGTGATGTTAATTACTATGTGGTAGTTTGGTAATACAACATATATTCCGAGAAGTGCAACTAACAGGTTATGTTTACTAGTAATTGAACGTTTTTCGTTTTCATGTTAAACTTGAAAAAAAAAGGAATATATATATATATATATATATATTATATTAATATATATTGTGTCAGGAATTCTTTTTCACATGAACACTACTAAGTTTATCTGCTTGCACGCACTCGTAAAATAAACCCTTTATAAATAACACGATTAATGTTACACACTATTTCTTAATATATCAATTTAAATGATAAAATACATATACATCATGTGTTAGTACAGCTACACTTTCAATCATCAATCATCTAAAATATCATTATGCGCATATAATATTGTGCCAGATGGAGGCGGTTGATGTTGTAAAGCATTCTCTGCGTGATATGACGTAATTGTTATTGTTTTTTCATCTGTATTGCAGTACTCTATTCAAAGACCACAGGTGTCGACAAGACCCAGCGAGATTTACAGACAACTTTACTCCGACGTATGTAATCTTGTAATTTGCGCGTTCTGAGAAAACTGGGCTTAATGCATATGCGTAAAGAGTCATCCCAGATTATCCTGTGCACAGCCTAATCAGGGACCACACTTTCCGCTTTTATGGTATTTTAAGTTTCAAGGAAGTCCCTCCTTACCGAAAATCAAGTTTAGGTGGAAAGTGTCGTCCCTGATTACCCTGTGCGGACTGCACATGCTAATCTGGGACGACACTTTACGCACATGCATTATGCCCAGTTTTCTCAGAACGCGACTCAATGTACTCAAATCATTCTCGTAGTGTCTTGGCGCATTGTTAAATGTCCGATATTTATATTTATTACTTTATACGTGTATTGTCTTAAACTTTAACACTCTATCTAATATTAACCATATGTGAAGAAAATAATATGCGTAATGTCCTTCAAGTGTACATAATAGTTGTATTGGCTACATACAGATATATGAAAGAAAGTACCCGTGTGTCAAACTGAAAAAAAGGGGTTTAATGAAGAGTTGGTAGCATGAAAATCAACTAAAAAACAAACAGATTAATGTCTTTGTTTGTAAATTTAATTATATTTAGTTATAAATGTCATTTATCACTGATGTATTATACTGATATAACCATTTGAAAAATATTCACATGGTTAAGCATCCTCTTGGTGATATTAAATCACAGCATATGATTATTATTCTTTGCAGACCCATTCAGAATTTCCCAAAGACAGATCTAGACAGATGTCGAAAGGACCACAACCATCATCTGGAATTGAAATAAGAACAATGTTGTAGTGAGCTTTTGTGAGTGTTTATGGTGCATATCAAGGTCATTAACCCATGTATGTCTAGTGGACTCTTCCATCCTTCAAAATTGGATCAATTTATTTCCAAAATTAGGGATGTCTAGTATATTTATTTCTATATTTAGAATATTTCTTACAGAAATTCCTTTAAGCAAACAGCGCAGACCCAGATGAGACGCCGCATCATGCGGTGTCTCATCTGGGTCTACGCTGTTTGCCAAGGCCTTTTTTCTAGACGCTAGGCATAAATGGGATAATCGAAGTGCAATTAGGATTTGTATCCCGTTAGGCCACCAAGAACGCCCTTTGTGTCATAATTTGTTTGCAATTTTTGTTGTAGTATATAGCTTTGACCATATAATTATTTTGTCGTAAAATATGTTTTAATCCTGGCAAATATTTCTATGTGAATAGGTTCGTAAATGCATTGTAACACACATGTAGCTTGCGATTGGTAAATAATTGATTTAATTTGCATTACAAGTGCAAACATTTTCTGAGGCAAAATTTGTCTTAATAGACTGTTTCGGACTAACAAGAAAGAAACTGATAGCCTTATCATGCCAAGAGAATATCATCCCCATTAAACGCTTTTAGTACAACACGTAATTATTGTGTAAAAATGTTTTATTGCGTTCATACGTAATCGGAAATTTTATGTTGAATATCAACCGGTGCTTATCTTCCAGAATCTCCCGTAAGAAAATTTTAATCTCATTTGTTTATTAATTCAATCTTGACTTTCATATTTGAATAATCATAAATCATATATGTTTATATTTATATTTCAATCATTTGAAATCTTCAATCATTCACACAGAGAGATAATCGCTGGTGGATGCCATATTATATTTTTTTAAGTCATCTTTATATGCATTACAGTTGGTTCAATTGTATAATTTGAACAAATATTTTATCTAAGTTGGTTATCATTTTAAGGACATGAAATTATTTCATATTACATATTTTAAGTTTGTGTATATATTCTCATCAGATGTGGGAAAACGCGTTCTATCTTTATTGGTAAAATATGTGGTGTTTATGTATACATTTTAAAGTATAAATATCAAATAATCTAGCTAGATATAGATCAAAATGTTATCAATAAAAACTGTTGTTGATATATGTGTTTGTAAGTTTGCCATTGAAAGCAGGACCGAAAGAAACTATCCGTTTATATAACTTGTTCGCAAAACAATGGTATAACACTCGTCCTAAAGGCAAACAGCATGCAATAATTTAACAATGTTGATGTGTAGATGTTTTGAAGGTATGACGCAATACCATATCGTCGGAATAGATAGTTCCAACTGTGTGCCAATTCGATTTCCGTGAAATACTTTTTATTAGCGAAGGAAACATGAGTAATATGAAGTACAGATAAGTGTAGATGTTTTCATTACCGTAATTGATTGCGACAATGTACGGCAGCAATCGGTGTTTTTTAAGGAAAACTGTAAAGAGGTCTTTTTGATGGACTGAACATACTCTTAATGTTTATTTAAACGTTCTATAAACAAATAAGCACATGCCTCGGAGCAACGTGTGGATGAATGTTTTGATTCGATGGCGGTTTCTTAAAAGCGATTATGCCAGTAATTTTCTAGACATCACTCAAAGGTTCATAACTACTTATCTTGTTAACGAACTAAAACACGTTGATGTGTTTGACGGAATAAAAGCAGTTTTTCTAAGCTGCGCGAATATTTCATTTACGTAAGTATGGTCGTCTGATATTCAATATGAATTGGAGAGTTTCGCATAAATACAAACATTTAATCATAACCCGGAAGCACAACCAACTAGATAATATTGACAATCCGGGACTTTTTACAAACAATATATAGATAAAGATATAGATAACGTCTATTCATATTAGGCATGGCGCATTCAACTAAAACATAATAGAAATTTGCGAAAACATATTATCAGCTTATGTTTCAACATATACACCTTTATATATCAAAGTAAAAAAACAACAAACAAATATCTTCGTGAACAGATGTTTTGAAAATGAAATGAGTGCTTGACGCCTGCACGTGTTTGCATTCCATGCATCTTTTAGAGCCTTAAACATTTAATCTACCTTTGAAAATGTAAATGGTATGGCTCCCCGCACCTTATATTTGTGGTAAAATAAGATACATTACGCTTGCTTGCATTGTTATTGAGTTCATTATCCATGCCTGTGGAAGTTTATTTGAATTAAATTGAAAATCAGCGATGATTTATTGAACATATAAACCAATTAACTCATTATAATAACTAAGTGTTAGACTATATACTGATTCGAAATATGAATATGAATACATGCAAATGTATTAACCCATTTATGCCTAGCGTCTAGAAAAAAAGGCATTGGCAAACAGCGTAGACCCTGATGAGACGCCGCATCGTTTGCTGAAAGAAAATTATGTAAGAAATATTCTAAATATAGAAATAAGTAAACGAGAAATCCCTAATTTTGGAAATAAATTGATCCAATTTAGAAGGATGGGAGAGTCTACTAGGCATAAATGGGTTAATGCTAGTTCCGAGTCGATTTAGTCATAAATATCCACACAAAAGATGGTTGGCATCCGAGACCGACAAGTCTTGACATGACGCACCGTATTTCAAATCGTTTGCTTATTTGAGATTCATCGTAGCTTTGGAAACAATTAGAGAGGCCAGACTTATTTCGCCTCTACTGATAAGCAAAGCACTTGCAGTAGATTTATTAACCTACGTTCGAGGAACAAGGTATAAGAGCGAGCATACTGGATGGAACGGGTTGTGAAGTGAAGTGTTTTGCGGAAACGTATCAGTAAATTAATACATTGCATCGGATTGCATTTGAATGCTTGCTCTGTCGAGCGTCTTTATATCAATTATTGTGTGATTATATGCAAAATATGAAACTTGAATGTTTACATAAATATAATGCTGTTATTGAAATCGAAAACGTGAATTTCTAAATATGTTTGCCATGTGATATAGTGAATATTAAAGTAAATGGTATGGAGTTTTTACAAAGGGATATATAAATATTTCAATATAACATCAAGTGTGCTGTTTTTGGTTTATTTCAACCAAACCACATAACATTAATTTAACAAACTATTTACGGATGCATGAAAAAGACTAACAATTCATTATGACTTTGTCTAGAACGCGAACATTTTATTTTTAATACGTACGGTACGTTTTCAAGACGCTATGGGGAGCAGAAGAAAGACAGAGTATAACATTGTGATACTCGGGGCTCTTGGTGTCGGAAAATCAGGTAACTGTAGTTAGACTTTCATCAAACATTCTCTTAATATGTTATTGACCCCTATCGGTTTCACCGGAGGGGACTTATGGTTTGCGCTCTGTGCGTCTGTCTGTTAGTCTGTCAAACCTTTTTGGATCCTGCGATAACTTTAAAAGTTCTTCATATTTTTTTCATGAAACTTGAAACATGGATAGATGGCAATATTCACATTATGCACGTCATTTCATTGTCTTCCTACGTCAAAAATTCTGATTGCTATGGCAACAAATAAAAAAATAATCTGACAATGGTGGAGCCGGTAGGGGACATATATTGCTTGGCAATAGTCTTGTTAAATAATTATTCACAATCTCTTATCAAAAGCGATCACAATACGATCTAGGTATTAACTGAATGGCTGACAAAATGAAAAATCTATGATCGCATATCAAATTTGCAATCTATTAAAAAAAACTTCCGATTAAAACACAATATCTATTACATAACATTCAATTAATTTAATCATACTTGTCTTGTTTACCGTTAATTCTAAATCACTATATCAGTATGTGATTCACTCGGAATTGTATAAATCGCTTTTTCTGTAAACACTAATATTCCAATATTCCACTGTTATAATGATATCATATGGTTACTAGCTTTTCTTGTTTACATATAAGTATTAATTCTCCTCATTTATAGTTCTCTTATGTGTTTTATCGAAGATAATGGAGCCTTGGTGGTTTATATTTATTAATTTCATTCCTTCTTCATTATCATTCTCTTCGGAATACGCATAAGCCATAAAAATAATGGAGGAATGAGTACATATATTGTTCGAAAATTTACTTTTGGCATTTAATTCAAAACATTCATAATCAAAGCGCTGAAGGCACTGAAGATGTTCGCTATTGCATTATTGAACACGCAATTCATTTTTCAAAATCAATCGCAAGTTTGAAATGAACACACGCCATTCAACTTTATAAAGTGTGTGTCATAGCGCACGGGTCGAGTTTTGTGTGCACTTTTTATCATCCTTATTATTTCATAGAAATAGCTTAGACAAAATAAAAACAACATGCTTTTTGGACGTTCTGAAAGCATAGAAAGTATGATGGAAATGGTAATGAGAACTTAATATAAAGAAAATTTGCAGTCACCATCATATTAAAGGAATATTTTTTCTAATATCAAATAACTATCTCACCAAGAATATAAATCCATAATGAAAGTTCCGTGTACAAAACTTTTGATTTTTGACACCATATACAAATTCAAAATATACAATAATCTTCGTATCTTGCATTTGGAGGAATAAAAGTATATAAACATTGCTGTTTATGCTTTACTTGTTACCCGAGCATTTCACACGGTGTCAACAAGGCTGACATAATCATAGGTATAGAGCACTAATGCGCTTTTAGGCATAGCTGTTTTACTCAGTTTTCATCTTAGTGACTTTTACATAACGCCAACAGACACGCATGAATATTTTCGAATATTTAATAAGCTGATTCGAGATACAACCTCTGATTTTTTGTTACATCACTGCGTATGTGCTCAATTCAAAGGATGAAGCACTGTTCAGTGTAAGGGATTCCGGACTAATCTCTGTATGCTCAAACGACACAAATTGTGGCCCTGTTACAATTACGCGTTACAATCCATCTCGCAGAATTTCACTTTCGCCTCCAAGATGAGAAAACAATCATTAGCGAAATAGTATAGTGTCACGATAAGAGAAAATCGTTTAATTTTCATACCACAATGTTTGCCGTACTTGGTCAGCACGTCTGGAAATCATTCCTTAATGTGTGGATAGGCTGCCGTTATTAACAA